>NC_083111.1:80479271-80571771 GCF_949774975.1 Lagenorhynchus albirostris | reverse complement strand
AGGGAAGTCCCTATATAACGTTTCAAGTATGCTGATAAGTATGGGGGGGCAACAATTATGGGGGAGCCCCGGCCCAGGACCCAGCTTCATCAGAGCTTAGTGTTTGGCCTGAGATCTTTCTGGTTTTAAGGGGAGAAAACCTCGCCAACGTGGACAGGTTCTCTGTGACTTTCCCAGCACACATGGCCCCTCTTCTGCCCGTGTTTGAGCCAATCACACCTCTGCCTCGTTCTCTACATCTCCGGGCGGTACGCACTGATCCAAACAGTGGGCTGACGCGGTCTATGGGCCCCTGAGACATGGGTGAGTGGTGTCCCAAGCTAACTCCTTTCAGCAATTAATTCAGCTCTGTGGGGAGAATGCACACGAAGGTTGTAGCCCAGTGCTGCCTCATCCTCCCGGCCACGAGGTGCTCCATCCTGGATGGGGCCACAGGCCTTGTATCCATCCTCTCTCCCATTCCCGGAACTTCCGTTTCCCCAGGTGCGGCTCTGTGGACAAGCTTCCAGCAGGGCCTGGCTGCCGTCTCCACAGCAAGCTGGGTGGAACGTCCTGTGGGTGACCCCTTGGTGCACGGGGTGGACTTTCTCTGGGCTGTGCATCCAGGAAGAGAAGCGCTGGGCCAAAGGGCACGTGAAGCTTGAGCTGTCCAGCGTGGATGAGCCCTGGGGCGCACACACCCTTGGGTAGCTGGCCGTCACCTCCCCTGTCCTTGTAGCAGGTCCTGCCTAGGGGCACGAATGAAACCTCACACGGTTGCCATTCGTCATTTCCTGTCCCTCAGGTGTTCCGTCGGCTTTGGAAGCTGAGTGGGAAGGGACAGAGATGGGCAGGTTGGAGCAGGTCATCAGTGAGGACCTGGAGAGGCCTCAGACCCGCTGCCTGGAGACCCTGGGACTGGCAGAAAGGCCCAGGCCAGCGCAGGCCAGGCCCTGGTCCAGGTGTAACCCGGATTCAGGTTCCTGCTCTGAGCAGCGGTGGGAGTGGCAGCTGTGACCCGTGAGAGAGACCCCAGGGCCTGGGGGCTTGTCTTCACTCCCACTGCAGCTTTAAGCACACACCCTTCCTGGCTTCAGAACCCCATCTTCCAACACAGCTCATTTCTGAATCCCTGGAGCTCCTCCTTCCTGGCCAGCCAGACACTTTTTGGACCAATGAATGAGCAGATGACCCATGAATGCATGAATGAATGAATGAGAAACAGACCAGCTGGAGAAGACTTCACTTGGGAGGCAAGATGTCCACTGACTTAGGGATGTTAAATCACCTCCAGCCAACTGCTTAAGGTAATGGGTTCCAACAGGTCTTTGGGCGAGTGGGGGGGTCTGAGGTCCCCCTGGGTGAGCCCTCCAGCCTCATCAGAGCCAGGCCTGGCCAGGGGACACAGGGCTCGGGCTCCGGCTTCCCGTCCTCTCAGGCACCCTTGCTTCAAGCAGGCCGGGTGCCACCCCTCACCTGTCAACTCCTGTGACCTGTGGAACGTACGGCCAGGCCCAGCAGCTTGGTGGGCAGGGGAGAGAGAGCAGAGTGGCAGGCCCCAGGCCGGGGTCAAGGATGACAACGCAGTCGGGTGTCGGTGGTCTCCAGGGAGGTGACAATGGCCTCTGAGTGGTCTGAGAGGAGCCACCCAGAATGAGGTCCACCTTGCTGACCAAGCCCTGCAAAGGGGAGGAGGGGCCAGAAATATGCCCACGGAGACCAAGAAGGGGCAACTGCTACCGGCCTGGGGGCCTCTACCCGCTCACCTGCTGACAGGCCCTCCTGCGTACATGGCCCGGCCCTGGAGAGAGGAAGGTGAGCGACGCTGGAGCCCTCGGGCTGGCTTTCCGGGGCCAGTGCTTGGGGCCAGGAGCCGCCTATGGGATTCCTTGGCGGTGTCCTGCGGCCTCTCCAGGAAAGGACACCACTGGGGGAGGGCACTGCCACCTGTCCCAGGCCTGCCTGCTGGGAACGCGGCCCCGAGCCCTCTCCCCACGCCGCCCCTGGCAGTGTGGGCGGGGGCCGGCGTGCCTGGCGAGCTGGAGTGTGACTCAGCGGAGGTGCATGCCAGCGAGTGGCGGAACGTTGCCTGCCAGACTAAATTAGGTGCCTCAGAATTAAAACTACATGTTTATTCTAACCGGTCGAGGTGTTCGGAGGGAGATGAAAGGGAGGGGAGATGAAATATTACAAACTAGATGATTAAGACTGCAGCGAGGTGCGTGTGCTGGGATGGGAGCCGGGAGGGTGAATTGTGAATCCCCCTCTCCTGCCAGTTTAGAGTGAGAAAAGGGAGTTTGACACAAAGAGGAAGAAAATAAACAGGAAGCCAACACCCAGCCCAGCCATCCCAGAGGGTGCGTCAGTGCTCATCCTGGGAAGGGGAGCGGCCAGCTGAGCGCACAAGGCCCGGGCACCGGGCGGGGGGAGTGCGAGCCCGGACAGCTCCGCGTGAGGCTCACCTGGCACCTGGAGCGGGGCCCGGCCGGCCGCAGGCTCCGAAGAGTATAATGTGTGCTGGAGGGCCCCGCGCCCCGAGGGAGAGCTCGCCATCCGTGGGGAGCGGAGGGCAGGAGGTGGTGCCGCCTCCGGGCCTGGTGAAGGTGGAGCTGGCGGGACAGGTGTGCCGCTGGCCGCCTGTGCCCTTCTCCCCGGTGCTGCTGCCGCAATGTGTGACGCGACAGCAGTAAAGCCGGGGGTGCTGGGGCTGGCAGGGTGGGGTGCTTGTTACCAGGAGGAGGGCATGGCGCCAAGGAGATGGATGGCAAGGCGGCTGGTGGATTGGGGGGCTGGGTGGTGTTGCTGTCAGGCGGGTGATGGGAGTCCCCGGCCGGGGCGGGGCTTAAATCCTGGCCCTGAGCCCGAAAGGTCATGAGGCCTGGGGCCGGTCACTTCATTGCTCGGTCGGTTGTCTGTGTTGCTCGACCTCTGACTTTTCCTGTTTCTGCAGCCAGACTCTTCCCTGAAGGCAAAGGCAGCGGGGGTGGGAGGGGACGTGGCAGGCGGGGCAGGGTGTCTGGTGGAGCTGACGGACAGAGGGCAGCGGAGGCAATGAAATGGAGGGTCCGCCCTGGCCCGGGATCACCCCGGGGCCTGGCACGAGGGGCTGCCTGGTCCGGCTCCTGCCCAGGACAGACCCAGAGACCAGCTTCTCAGATGAGGTGTGGGGAGAGAGGGGCCTAGGGGACACGCCCAGGGGCCATCTATAAGGAGAGCAGGCCAGTGCGTGTGTGTGCGTGTGTGTGCGTGTGTGCATATGCGCGTGTGCACGTGCGCGTGTGCATGTGCGCGTGTGTGTAAGGAGCGATGGTCTCAGCACACCCCCACCCCCATCCCCAGAATCACATTGCACCCCAGGGGTGGCATCCCGAGTGCCATGGGCGGCGATATGGGTCACAAACAGGGTCAGGGCTGTGCAGCTTGTCCTCCTGGGCTGACCTCCTTAGTGCCCTCGGCGCCCGCGACCTGCCGGCCCCAGATTTAGACGCGTGAAGATCAGCAGCTCCCCAAACCCTGAGGAGGTGGGGAAGGCCATTTCCCAACTCATAAAAGGAGAAAAGACACAGGGCTTCTCCCTGCCCCGCCCCCTCCCTGCCCTTGGAGCCAGAGCACTGATCTGAAGGTGGGTGGTGCCTTCACCTATGTGCCCACCCCCCAAAGCACGGCACCCCTGCCTCCTGGTGCAGCCGGCGCGGCCTGGACCCACCCTGCCAAGAGCGGAATCTGGGTTTCCTTGGGGGGGAGGGGCTCGGCTCCTGGGACCTCCACTGGCGCCGAGGTCCCCTGGGTCCTGGGAAGGAGCCGCCTGGCCTCTCCCAGAGCCGAGATCAGGGCCACAGCAGAGAGCTCTGGGGCTTCAGTTCCACCGTTCCGAGTCTACGTGCCAACCTCCTGACTTGCGGAAGCCTCGCTTCAGAAGGCAAGGGCAGTGGGCACCGTCCCGGCATCGGGCGAGGTGGGGCAGGGCCGCCCTGACTGGAGGGCTTCTCGGTGTGTCCACAGCCCACGTGTCCTGCTTTCCTCAGAGTCCGCGAGGGAGACGGGACACCCATTTTGCAGACGCGTGGTGAGAGGTGACGCGGTCTGAGGATCTGGACTGAGCTCAGGCATTGCCTGGAGGGTAGGCACTGAGCTGGATTTCCTGACATCTGCCCCTGGCTGCAGCTGTGCCCAGAGCCTGGCCAGTGACCCCTACGGCTCTGCCACAGTGGGGGCCTGAGCGGGGCGGGCAGGACACCCCTCAGTCCAGGCCGGGCCTGGGCCCACCCTGTCCCACCCCCAGTGCTTCTGTCACGGCTGACTCTGGAGGGAAAGCAGGTGTATTGGCACGTGCCTGTGTGTGCAACCCACGTGTGCTTGCATGTATGCTGGTGTGTGCACACACGATACGCAGTGCAGGTGCGCATGCACAGAGGCACAGGCACGCACACCACACCCATGCATACGTGTGCACCCACGTGTATGCCCACGGGCAAGGCCACAGGTATGGTGCACTGCACAAACACAGCTGGCTTGCACACATGTCACACACGCGGACACCCATGCATGTGAATGTAAACACAAATACACGAGGTCTGTGCAGACCTCACGGGTATAAGAGCGCGGGCACGTGGCTTTGTCACATGTATGTGTGCCTGCCTGCCACGTGCTGTGGCCAGACGAGGGAGGAGTGGCAAATCTGTCTGCCCTGGAGAAGCTGGTGTTTGTCCACCACAACTATCAGGATACGAACAGTCTCGTCCCCGCCAAAACTCCCCCAGGCTACCCGTCCGTGGTCACGCCTTCCCCTGACCCCTCATCCCTGGCCACCACGTGTGTGTCCTCCATCACTACAGTTTTGTTCTTTCGAGGCTGTCCTGTCCGGGGACTCACACAGCTGCCGAATTCTGAGGCTGGCTTCGTCTGCTCCGCGTAAAGCTGTGGCGATCCACCCGCACTGTTGCTGTTTTCTTTTTCCTGCTGGTGACCGTTCCACTGCACGCAGGTACCACAGCTGGTTTAACCATCATCCTTTGAAGGACAGCCAGTTATTTCCAATTTGGGGTTATGACAAATAAAGGTGCTATGAACACTTGTGTACAGGTTTTTGCGAACATGAGTCTTGGTTTCACTTGGGTAAATTCCTAGGGTAGGTATCCACTTACCAGGAATCTTATGGGCCCCGCATTATGTGTACGTCTAACTTGATAAGAAACCACCAGACTGTGTTTCAGAGTGGCTGTCCTAGTTTACATTCTCACCGGCAGTGAACGTTCCTGTTGCTCGACGTTGTCAGGTATGGTTGGTATTCTTTATTTCAGCTGTTCTAATAGGTATGAAGTGGTATCTCAGCACGGTTTGAATTTGCATTTCCCTAGTCACTAGTGACGTTGAATATTTTCCCATATGCCTGTTTATAATCTGAATATCTTCTTCGGTGGTGTGTCTTTTCAAATCTTTTGCCCTTTTTATTCCCTTAACTTTTTATTTCAAAACCATGATAGACCCACAGGAGGTTATGAAGTTTCCACAGAGAGAGAAATCCTTCATTTGGGAATGTCTTCATTTCACCTTCCTGCCTGAAAGGTATCTTCCCTGGACATAGAAGTCTGAACTTCAGCTCTTTCTTTCAGCGCTTGGGAAATACTGTTCTCCTTCTGTCTGGCCTCCATGGTTTCTGATGAGACAGCAAAGCCATCTGGGTAGTTTTCCCCTTATAAATAATTCGTTGCTTTTCTTTCTGCTTCATTTGTCTTTAGTTTTTAGCAGTTTGATCTTGATGTGTCTGAGAATGAATTTCTTTGGTTCGTGGATCTTCCTGAATCTGTAGGTTTACGTATTTTACTAAATTTGGGGAATTTTCAGCCATTCTTTCTTCAAATATTTTTTTCTGCATCACAATTTTTTGTTTCCCTCTGGGACCCCAAGCCTGTGAAGATTAGACCTTCTGATATTACCCTACAGGTCCTAGAGCTCTATTTTTCTTCTTTTAATCTATCTTCCCCTCCTGCTCACGTCAGATACTTTCTATTGATCTGTGTTCATGTTCACTAGTAATTTCTTCTGGCATCTCCGTTCTGCTATTGAATTCATACCCTGAGTATTTTTACTTTGGTTATGTACCTTTACTTTGGTTATGTATTTTTCAGTTGTCATGTCTCCATTTGGTTCTTCTTTATGTCTTTTTTTTTTTGCTAAGGCTTCCTATATTCCTGTTTATTTCAAGACCGTTTGCCCTTACTTGTTGGAACACTTTTATAATGGCTGCTTTTAAGTCTCTGTTTGATAATCCTGACGTCTGTGATATCTCAAGTTGGCTCCTGTTTATCATTTTGTTCCATGAAAAATGCAAGTTGTGATTTTCCTGTTTCTTCATATGCCAAATCATTTTGGATTGTATCCTAGAAATTTTGAATATTATTTTATAAGGCTCTGGGTATGTTCTAAGCCCTGTGGAGATGTATGAAATAGACACTTAGACTTTAGCAGGCAATCAACACAGTTGGGTCCAGGCTGCAGGTTCCGACCAGTCTTCAGGGGTTGTGATTCCTACCTCAGGTCAGAGTTTCGAGCATTTCAGTGCTATTCAGATCCGTCCTGTGTGAGCATCCAGTGGACATTCTGGGATTGGGCGGTAGCTACCCTGGAGCTAATTTCTCAGAATTTTTGGCTCACCGTTTGGGGTCCACGCCCGCTTAGCTTGGGGCTGATCCTCAGCGATCGTAAACAAGTAAGGGGGCACTTTTCCAAGCCCCCTCTCTGTGTTCTCCCGATCGCTTGTTTCCTGGGATGCCTCCCTTTGGTCTTCTGGCCGAAGGATGGGGTTTTCACTAGGACACTCTGCTATCTACTTCCCATGTCTGCGTCCACATCCAGGACCAAGTGGAGTGAGGAGGGAGTGAGAGACAAAAAAAGTGGGTCCACCTGGCCTTCTTGAGAGCACAGCTCCTGATTAGGGAGGGAATCTCCCCTCCTTTAGCACACTTAATGCCCTCGGGCCTACTGCTGTTGCCGTTGCCAAGCTGGCCACTGGCAAGGACTGCCTGGGGGCCGGATGTGGGACTGCAGAGAAGAAAAATAAATTGGGCACCTCTCCCGCTCTCTTTCAGTGTTAGGAGTCCTCTTCTTTGAGCCATAAGTAGGGGGATTTTCTTTGAACTCTCTCTGGTGGCACTGATGCCCATTCCAGACTTCAGGCGGCCTTGATCTAAGCTGGAGGACATGAGGGAAAAAGGGGGGAACTGGCCAGTGAGTTGAGGGTGCTTCAAAGTCCAGTTTTCTTCCCAGGCACCTGCTAACCTTTACTTGCGAGAGCCCCTCACACTGCTCCAGGCGCTCTGTCTGGGTTTGCAGCCACGATCAATGAGGGTGTGTGTGTGCCTGTGCCGTCCTACCTGCGGCTGAGCCCCCAGAGACTTTAACACCAACCTCCCTTCCCCACGGCCTCAGCCTCTGGGGCCCCCCACCTGTCTCCAAACGGGAGGAGAAGGCAAAAGGGGATGGGGTTCCCCCATTTAATTATCTGTCTTTCCAACACAGAGGAGTCATAGACCCTCCATCTGGGACACTAGGGAGGGCCTAGGCTTGACCCGCCAAGCCAAGCATCACCCCACGCGCAGAAGGCTGGGTTGAAGCGAGCCAGGCCACACGACGGGGTAGGCAAGATGCGAAGCCCTCGCTGGCCACTCGGCCTGAGCTCCCAGAGTCATCCGGAATTTAGGAAGGACAGGTGGGAGGAGAGTCATCGTCTGACCTCCTGAAGGTTCTTGGACTCTCCCTGCACTGCCTAAAACTAAACTTCCCTCCTCGACCCTTGAGAAAAGCCTTTATCTTCTCATGAGATGCTGGCCCTCTGTGCCTTTAGACGTTTGTTCCAAAGTTTGCATCCTTTTCTGTCATAAAAGGGATGGAAAAACCAAACGTCCATTAGGTGAAGGACAGAGTTCCCAGGCCTGAGAGCTGGTGGGCCTCGGGGTGGGGGGGGTGGGTGAGGGGGCCGAGTGTTGGTGACTGCACAGTGATGGCAGCAGGGGGGATGTGAGGTGGCACCACGCACAGCAGTGACCGTGGGGACAGCGGAGTTGTCGGTGGTCCCATGGTGACGGCAGGGATGGAGCCCGCGGTGAAGTGAAGGCAATGGCTGACGGCGGTGCGGACATTTGGACCCGCGCCCAGCAGCGGGATCCCCACTGTCACAGTCACCGCACGCCTGGTGCATGAGCCCGACCTGACATCAGACGGCGGAGGCTGGACGGTGGCCACGCCTGCCTTGTGGGACCCGGACAGGAGTTTGGCCTAAAGCTGCTGGGGGTGTCGGGTGGAGGGTATGGTCTTCTGCCCGCTGCATCTGTCCTCCGATTCCTCCCGCCCCTGCCGGAATCAGGAGTGGGGATGGGCCATCACCCGGTAGGATCCCGTCACAGTCTGGGGTGGGGGACGGGAGGTGCTGGTCCACAGCTAAAGTCCCGTCTCTGGGTCCTGAGAGATTTGCCTGCTGGAAGTTTACTGTGGAAAGCAGACGGGAACAGCTCCTGGGCTGGCGGGGGGTGGCTGGCCCGAGGGAGAGACCGCACTAGGTGCCCTCGACCCAGAGACCTCAGCTGGCCTCACAGGAGGGGGGACGACCCTGTAGAGCTGTCCCAAACTGGGCCCCTGCAGAGTCTATGCACCAGTCCTGGGCTGTGGACTGCCCTGCGTTGGACGGCAAGGAGGCTCCTTCCAGCCAGGCTGGTCCCACAATGGGAACCGGATGGGGCTGGCAGCACCCTAACGCTGGAGAGCCGGTGCCTGGCCTGAAGGAGAATCAGGGGGTGTGTCCCCGGAAGCCACTGCAAGCCCCGTGGCCCGGGGTGGGGTCATTGCTGACCTCGCTCCTCCCAGCTCCTCCCCAACATGGTGACTTCGTGGGGCTGAATTCAAAGCAAAAATAGTTGGTGGGATGGAGCTGGAGAGGAAGCTTTACCCCTGGAGGACAGGGCTGGGGGCCTTCGACGGGGAGGGCCAGCAGGGTGCCCACCTTCCACACAGAACTGCTCTGGTTGATCGTGAGGGACTCGCCAGGAGAGTGACTCGGAGGGGATCCAGACCCAGCGATGCTTGCTGGGGACACTCTCACAGGCTCCCAGGTTCCCAGACAGGACCTGAGCGCTGCTCCTCCTGGGGTTCCAGGACCGTGGGAGACCTCCCACTTCGGGGCCAGACTGAGACCCAGCCTCGGCGCGCGCTGAGCCCTGAACCTGGTCACAGGCTGACCCTGGTCCCAGTCTGAGCCCTTACCTCACTGGACAGCCCAGTGGCACAGTCCTTGGCCACAGGGAAGCCTGGGGAGGAGAAGCAGAAGGGCAGTGGTTATGGGGACCCCACCCTGAGCTGGGCACGTGGCTCTACTGACATCCACCAGCAGGTCCACACCTTGTCCTGGGCCCATGTGCCCCTACTCCCTCCCCACTGCCCCCGAGACCCCGACTCCTGGCGGGAGAGGCAGGGACCACGCACGCTCGCGGTGCTGCACGATGACTCCTGCAATGCTCCCTCACTTTATTTTTATCCCCATCAAGCCCTATAAATACAGCAGTGATCACCAAATACAGTCAATGTGCCCAACGCCTCCTGCCCGCAGTGTTGCCACCCACACAGCCGGGGGCCCGGGGCAGAGGGACGGACACACGAGGCTCTAGGGGAGGTGCGGCAGGTCCTCAGCTGGGAGCCCTGGGACAGACCCCGTCTCCCCCACAGTGGACGTGCTGGCGCCTCTCGTCTTTCTTCTCATGTGTGACGCCAAGGACATTTTCTTTCCCTGGGATCTCTGGATCTCAGTTTTTCCATTAGAGAAATGGGGGTGACAACCTGAGTGGACATCGTATGTGGTCATTTCCCCACGCCCAACGCCCACTCCTGGAGGGGACAGGGGCTTCGCTGGTTTCAGTCTCTTCTGTCCCCAGTGCTTGGTCAAGACACTCTGTGAATGTTCGTTGAGTGAGTGGATGGATGGATGGATGAATGGAAGGAAGGACGGATGGGTGGGTGGGTGGGTAGATGGATGGAGGACAGGAAATAATGGCCCCACCGAGTACATGATGGGGTCAGTGCAGCCCCTCCTCATGGATGGGGATCTGTCAAGGCATGGAGGGAGGAGGGGCGCTGCAGCTCACCTGCAGGACTGGCGGGAGGTTCCCAGGCAGGGGCAGGACGAGGGGCCCATAAATCCAGAAAACCAACGTGGGTGCTGCTCCCCAGCCAGGAGGCTCTGCTCTGTCCCCCAAGGTGACGGTGCCCCCAGGTGAGACCTGGAATCAAGGCCAATGTCTTCTTTTTCCAGATGGGAAAGGAATGTCCGGAAATGCTGATGTGGCTCAGGACACGGGGAGTCAAGGTCAGGCTGGGGCTTGGTCTTCCCTGATCTCACCCCACTGACCACCATTCCTGGGCCTGGCTGGCCCTGCAGGGGCCTGGGCACTTGTCCCCGGGGCACCGCTAAGGGCTCGGCCTGAGCCGGGCACAGGGGAGCCGCTCTGGCGCCGTGTGCCGCCGCTCCCCCAGGTTCCCCCATTACACGGGGACTGTGCTGGACCCCCACGCGGCTGGTCTCTGTAATCATGCCTTGTTAAACACCCACCTTGATGGAAACAGGGGAGACGCCTGGGTTGTCTGCTCCATGGTCAACACCAGGATAACTCCACCCAGTACCTGTGCACTGCCCAGGGGGCTCCAAGACCCTCATCCCATGGCCTCATAGGCCCTGGGAGCTCCCTGCAGATAGGCCGAGGAAGCAGCCCACTGTGGTCCAGCCTGGATTCCCTTCCTCTAGGCCTCCTTGACTTCTGAGGGGCCAGAGACGCTGTTCGTTCTGGTGTCGGACACCTCCGCAGGTGAAGGCGCGCAGGGCCCACTAGCTCCAGGGAGAAGCCCCCAGCCATGCTCTTAAGCCCCCCAGCCCACCTGTTTTCAGAGCCCACAGCTCGGCCAGGGGGCAGGTACCCGAGAGGGAGGAGGCAGTCCACCTGTTTTCAGAGCCCACAGCTCGGCCAGGGGGCAGGTGCCCGAGAGGGAGGAGGGATGGTCACGGGTCTACGCTGAGAGGGAGCTGATGGAGCTCGAGGGTCGGGGGACCCCAGGAAAGGGGACAGACCATCGTAGCAAGGGCAGAGCCCCCAGCCCTGGGGACGTCAGCAGTCAGAGGAGGAGGGAAGGGCATCAGACGGGCAGGCTCCAGGCCCAGTTCTGCCTCATGGCTAGGCAGCCTTGGGGGGCCACCTCCCTGCTCTGGGGCTCAGTTTCCCCCAGAACAGGCCACATGACCTCCAAGACCTCTTCAGCTCAGCCACTCCGTCTGTCACTCATTCACTCACTCATTCCTTCCTTCCATTAACACACAGTGAAAAGCAGCCACGTGACAGGTGCTGCCGACAGGTCGCTCTCTGTATGCTGGGGTTGGGGGCGGGGGTAGAGGCGTGGACAGTGTGATCAGTGCTGTGAAGGAGGCAGGCCCGGGGCCGGGGAGCTCGGAGGAGACCCCAGCCCCAGGCTGAGGTGCAGGTGTGTGGGAGGGACAGCTTGAAGGATGCGGACGTCACCTCCCAGGCAGAGAGACCCGGCTGGGCACAGGTAAGAGGATGCACCTGGAGAGTTAGTGGCCGTGGGCTTGCGGCAGCGTCCGGCAGGGCCTGGAGTCTGCTCTCCCACTCTGCTACCTCGCAGACCCCTCTTACTTCATCAACTACCCGGGAGGTGGGGCTGGCGGGTGCTTTCTGCCCACACACAGCGCTGTCGTGAGGTTTGGCAGTTCACTTGCCGGGAGGTGTCCCTGGAAGCACAAAGTGTTTTGATTTTGTAAAATGCCGTTCTCTCTGAGCTTTACCTTTGCGCATTAGCATCTCGTTACCGCGGTTCCCTGCGCGTGGCGGGTGGGGATGGGGAGGAACACACTGAAACCAGTTCTTGACTCTGTGAGTGTGAGAATGTGTGTGACTCTGTATGAGTGTGTGGGACTGTGTTTGTGTCAATGTCAACGTGTGCAGGGAGGAGAGGAGGGGGAAGCAGGCAGGAGACCGGGCAAACCCCCATGTGTTAGGTTTGGGATAGGAGTTGGGGCAGAATCCGACACAGAAGGTGGACATGGTGACCTTCTTCAGCAGCCACGTTAGATTCATACCGTTCCTGCTGGCAAACTCCTACTCATCCTTCAGCACCCAATCCAAATGCCCCTTCTCTGGGAAACCTTTCCAACACCCTGTTTCCTCATACAACCTTCTAACAACAGACTTACAGCCCAGTAGGTGATTCTTTGGGCCTGTCTGTCTCCTTCTGCTCCTCTGAGACACCCTGAGGGTGGCATCCACATGCTCTTGGCCCTGGTATTTGGCACTGGTGCTCAGCACGCACCCAAGAGATCAATGACAAGTCAGACAGGCCGTGTGCTCACACGTGCCCAGGGTCTCCAGCGGGCCAGGTCTGGGCTAAGGGCAGTGAAGGCTTCGCAGGTGTTGGCCCCCACAAGCCTCACGTCAGCTCCACGGAGCAGGGAACGCTGTGATCCATGCCGCAGATCTGAGGAAGTCAAGGCTCAGGGCAGGTGTCGACGGGCCGCCCCTGCTGGCCAGTGGTAGAGCCAGGGGGAGGCGCTGCAGGGTTGGTGGCCAGCGTGGCCAGTGATCTGGAGGCCCAGCTGGAGGGAGAAGAGGGACAGGGAGAGGAGAAGGAGTCTGTCTGTCCCTAAACAGAGACTTGGTACCAAAAGAACAAGGTGCCACGTGTGCAGAGCACCTCAGAGGAAATCAAGGCGGGGTGCGGGCAGCAGCCACGTTGGTCCCGGCATGTGGACGCCTCGGGCCAAGAGAACTCACCACACTCCTCCCAGAGGAGCCCAAATGCAGGCCCAGCTCCCAACACCCTACCTGGGGGTGAGCCAGACCCACGCAGGGTGCCGGAGGGGCCCCCTGCTCCCCTCCCCCTCCCCTACGCCCCCTGCTCTTTACTCCTCTTCCTCCCCCACCTGCCAACTCCTCACCCCAACTCCCCGAGCCCCTGGGAAACAGCGCTGGACTGACGCACCCCCTTCCCCAAACCCCAAGTGCTGTCTGGGGCTCGGCTAGCGGTCCAGGCCCTGCAGAGGCAGTGCCTTTTCCTCTGTCTGCTTCCTGTAGCCCAACCTTTGTCCTCTCCTCTCACACTCAGTCGCCCATGGGTGAGAGAGCGCCTCGGCCCGCCTCGGCCCGGGGCCCTTCCCTCCTGGGGCTTGTCCGGCATCAGCTGGAGGCCCTCAAGCCGGTGGAGCTCCTCTACGTCCTGGTGACAAGGGGGATGACGCAGGACAGCGGGGCAGGCTTGGTGCAGCTGGAAAGAGGCGCCCTCACTGCTGCTCCTGGTCTTCTGTCTGGGGCCAGCCACGGGGCCGCCAAACTGCCCAGGAGGCCACAAAATGTGGGTGTGTCCTGGGCAGAGAAATAAGCACCAGTGAGCACTGGCTGCCTCGGTTGGTCCCCAAGGTGTCCCCTTCAGTGTCTGTCTTCCCATCCATTCTACTCTCTCCCCCCACGTGAGTACCGCAGGCTGCCCAGGGGCTGGGGGTGTGGCCAGCACGCTTACGGCCCTCATGGGCTCCAAGTGTCACCTGGGCGCAGGTGTACTGCCCATCAGTGCACACACCGGGCACAGGTAATCAGGCCAGATTGTGTGTGGTGGACCTTAAAGGGAGAGGTAGACAAGACCCTCCCTAAAGTCCACTGGGCTGGTCTTCGAGCCCACGGCCCATGATCTGAAGGCCACTACATGCCCATGATCTTAAGCCCCGAGGGGTGCGGGCTGTGATGTAGAGGTGGAGCCCTGGCCTGGGCGTCAGAGACAGGCCTGGGGCCCCAGGGCTGCTGAGGCCCCTTGTGGACCTGTGTGTGCCCCTCGCTGCCAGGGCCAGGTTCCCCACCTGTGGCTGAGGGAGCACAAGGGGTGGTCTGAGCGGCAGGGGCTCTGAGGCCATCAGCGGCTGGAGAGGTCAGGACGCCTCCACACAGGAGGTGTGACAGTGGCACATGGATGTCCACAGGCTCCCTGCCTTCCTGCTGGACGCTCCCAACTCACCTCCCAGAAACGCTACCCCTCAAGACTCCCCTGTGCCAGGCCTCCTTGTCAAGGGGGACTTCCCTGACCCCCAGCCCCCTTTGGATCCCCCACGCCCCCGTTCTGCTCCTGCACAGCTTTCACCCAGGTTCCCAGTGCACATTTGTGCGTTTTGTGGCCTGCGTGCTAAACAGCAAGCACTGTGACAAGGGCTGTGTCTTGGTGGAGACTGTTAGATGGGCCCCATCCTCCCCTTCTTACTTAGTACAAGAGCCCAGATGGCCGCTGGGAACATAGTCCTCAGGAAGACGACATTTCCTAGCCTCCTTTGCAACTAAAACTACCCAAGGGACCCAGTTTTGGCCAAGAGGGGTGGTGGTGGTGGGGGTGGGGGGTGTAAGCAGATATGGGGTGTACAGTATCCAGGAAGTGTTCTTAAAAGGATGGGATTGGGGGTGTGTGCATTCCCACTATCCAGTTCTCCTTCCTGCTGTTGGAAAGCAGATGTGATGGCTGGCACTTACACAGCTATTTTGTGCCATGAGGCAGAGGCCCCATTCGAGGGTCGAAGGAACAAGATTAAAGGAGTCCAGGGTACTGATGATTGTGAGGCCCACCCTCCCAGCCCTATGGCCTATTTGGACTTGAATGTGTACCACTGAAAGTAAACGTTGATCATATTTAAGCCACTGTTATTGGGATTTTCTGGCATTAGCAACCAAATCTAATTGTGTGGCATCCCCAAGGCCTAGCATGTTGCCTGACATCGGAAGGTTGTTGAATGAATAAATGATGGCAAACAGGATAAGATTTGGCAAGAGGAGAGGGGGACGCTGTGCCCGGTAGGAAGCCTGGGTGCTGGATGACGGACAGACAGACTGGCTCCTTGGGGTGTGGAGATGCCTCCTCCCATGGGGGTGGGGAATAAGCAGGTTCTGCTACTTCCCAGGAGGGGCGGCAAACTCCTCCTTCACAGAGGTTAGCAAAGACGACACTGAAGTGCTCCTGTCGTGGAGTTTCTTTTCTTTTTTTTTTTTTTTGCCACTCCTGCTTGGTGATAAATACCTTGGGAGGCTGCTAGGAGTCTCATGTGGAGTCAGTTCTCTAAGCGCCTGAGACTGGTCTCGAACACTTGGGGGTGAGGTGCTTGTGTTGGTCAAGCCCCCGCTAGGTGCTGGGCCTGCGCCAGCCCTTTCCCAGCACATGTCCCCCAGTGACACTGCCCCGTACAGGTGACAGGTGACAGGGTAGCGGTGCGCCACCCTGCCCCTCCCATGCCTGCTCTCCAGCCGGCTCCCACATCACCGCTTTGAACACGCCCAGAGAAGGTGTCACTGCTCAACATCACACAGCAACACAGGGAGAGGTTTGGTGTTAAAAGAGAGTAGGCTCTGTGGGGACACAGAGTGAACACTAGGCCCCCGTGAGTGCAGCTGGTGTGCTCGCTGACTTGTCATCACTCCCCGAGGCCACACCACATGCAGGGTGCCCTGCTGGGCGCCGAGATGCAAATTCAACCACATGGGCCTGCCCTCAAGAGGCCTGTTGCACGGTGGGCAGGTCACAAGCCTAAGAGGGTGGTCGTCATGCCTGGATGCGGTTGTACGGGCTAGGAGGGGTGCCAGCAGCAGTGTGGAGGAAGCAGGGGCTTGTTTCCTCTCTGAGGAGCGGGTGCAGCTGGGGCAGAGGCTCCACCACGCAGCTGCTCCCTGTCCGCAGCTTGGGACCCACCCCTTTGCTCCCCAAATGGCTGCTCTCCTTGGGAGACCGTGCCCACATTCCAGGCTGGAACAAGAGAAGGCAGAGGGCTAGCTGGCTACATCGGTCCCTTCTGGGTCTGAAGACTCACTGAGTCCTCTGCCGTCTTCCTCCGGGCCAGCACTACCTTGCTGCCTTGAACAAAATGGGTTCTGTTGGGAAGGGACAAAGGGGGACTGGGCCGCAGGGATGACCTGCTCATGGGATTTGATGGAGGAGGGTCTGTGGTGAGTGAGTGAGGGCTGCCACGTGCTGGGTCGGGGTGTGGCGGGGCAGAGTGGAAGTGTAAACACCTTCTTCCTCCGGACGGTGCTGGGTGGGCTGATTTCCCAGAGAAGCTGACCTGGGAGCCGATCTTCAGGGGATAGATAGGAAGGGTGGGGGAGGGGAACTCGCTGCAGACCCCAGGTTCACAGTGTTTGACCCAGGGATCTGGTACTACCACGCAGAAGCCCAGGTGGCTACCCCTGTTACAGCGAGCGTTTCTGGGGTCGGCTTTGGTGGGCGCTACATGGAGGCTTCTTCTGAAGACCCCGCGGGCACAGCGAGGATGCAGTGCAGCGGACAGATGCCCCGTGGGGGCTGCGGCAGCTTCTTCCCTCCGCTCTTCCTCTGGGGGTCTCTTGGCCATCCCCTTGACTCTCACCCGTCCGGGTCCTGATGGAGGGGGACGTCTCTCCTGCTTCTCCGAGGGGCGGTAGGGGCCCTCGCCCCAGACTAGAGAGGAGGCAGCAGGTACTGAGCACCCGCCCCGGGCGGCCCTGCTTGCGCTAGACCACCCGGTCCGCAGCCCCGGGGCACCCGCTCGGCCCGCTGGGTAGGCGGAAAGCACACTCTGCAGGTGGTCGTCCTGGAGGAGGTGTACTTGGCTTTCCCCTCCTTTCCTCCACACCCGCGCCCGCTGAGGGTGGGGCGTGGCCGGAGCACCCTCAGACCCCGCTCTCTGCAGACCCGTCCCCTGAGGGCCCTCCGCGGAAAGTCTTTGGGGTGTGGTGACGATCCCGTCTACTCCCCCGCAGGCACGGACCAAGGCGTGGGGTCCGCAGGGCACGGCCCCTCCCGGCAGTGCTCAGCGGCCGCCCTAGACCCGGGCGCTGGCCCTTGTGCCCTCCGGACCCGAGACCGGGGCCCGCACGGCCACTGCGCCGCCGCGGCTCGGCCTCTCAGACCCGTGCGATCCGGTGGGGCCTCTGAGGCGGGGACCGCGCACTCCGCGTCTGTCACCCCCGTTCCACAGATGGGGGTACTGAGGATCGGGGGTGCGAGTGAGCCGGCCACCTACAGTCCCGGTAAGGCGGCGGGAACGGCTCGGCCCAGCCCGGCAGGCCGGGACGGCGCGCCCTCGGTGGCCCTCGAGGGCCGCGGCCCTGGGTAGCCGCGGGGGGCTCCCGCCGGGCGCAGGCTTTCTGGCCCCTCCGGCCGCCGTCCCAGGCCGTTTCCGCCGCCCGCGCGGGGCACTCTGGGACTTGTAGTCTCAGGGCTCACGCCGTCCTCAGCTCGTCCGCGGCTCGGCGGCCATTGGCTGGCGCGAGGCGTCGGGGCCGACGGGGCGGAAGGGGGGCGGCCTCGAGGCCCTCGCCGGCGCGAGAGAGGCCGTCACGTGATGTTTGGGTGCCGGCTCCGCCCCCCGTACCGCCCCTCCCTCCGAGAAAGCA
Organism: Lagenorhynchus albirostris; assembly: GCF_949774975.1. Classification (NCBI taxonomy): domain Eukaryota; kingdom Metazoa; phylum Chordata; class Mammalia; order Artiodactyla; family Delphinidae; genus Lagenorhynchus; species Lagenorhynchus albirostris. The sequence continues at coordinate 80,554,348 of NC_083111.1, read as the reverse complement.
CGGAACGCGCCCGCGAGCCACCGAGGCCCAGGTGAGGCAGCGGCGTGCGGTGGTGCCGGGCCGGCGGGGGCGGGCCGGCGGGGGGAGGCTGGCTTGGCTGGGAGGGGGCGAGGCCGTAGGCGGGGGCGGCGGAGGCCGGGGCCGGGAGGGGCGCGCGGGGCCCAGGGTGGTCGGGGGCGGGGTGGGGCGGGGCCCGCGCGGCGGGAGGGCCTCCGGGAGGGGCGGGACCGCCATGGGAGGGGCGGGGCCTAGGGGCAGGGTCGTGGGAGGGGCAGGGTCTCGGGGGCGGAGCGCTCGCACTGAGGCCCGGGTGCACACCTGTTGGGCGCCAGGGACGCTGCTCGTCACCAGCGAGCGGGAGGCAGCCCTTGAGGGAGAGCCGGACACGATGTGCCTCCTCTCCGCTCCTTTCTGCTTTTTCTCTACGTTTGGCTTAAAACGTGCCTCTGGGGCACGGAGGGTAGGGGCCCTCCCGCCCGTCCAGCTTCCAGGTGCCTCTGTTCTGTGCTGCCCCCACGGAAGCCCTCCAGGGGCTTCCTGTTGGGAGACTCACGTTTCACTCCTCCTTTGCCCTCTGGGCTCTTTGTGCGCCGTCCAGTGTGGCGGCCACTAGTCAGCGCGGCGCAGGCATGGAACACTGCGGTCATGGCAGAAAATTCTTTGGGTCGAGCTGCTGGACTAGATGGGCCTGCTGCCATTGCAGCCACACCTGGCCTCTTCCTCACGCACCCTCTTCCTGCCCTTGTCTTAGTTCCTGGTGGGATGGCAGCTCACCATCTTTAAGGCAGGTCACAGCCCACTTTGCTGACCGCCCTCTCCTACCAGTACCCTGGTTCAGGTCCTTTCTCTTTTCCTTCTCAGTACTTCATGTTTTGTCACTGTCGCTTGTTTGCTTGTTTTCCGCTTTATCTTGGGTCCCCAGGAGGCAGGGATTGGGACTGTTCCTCACTATAGCCCCAGGGTGGACAGTGTCAGGGTGAGGTCAAGGTGAAGTTTGTCAGTATTGGAGGGCTTCAGCCTATTAAAATGGTACTTCTGAGTGGTCAGCCTCATATGTTGTAGGTCCTTGGTAGAAACCCGGCGCAGCCTGCCCAGGACAGTGCAGGAGCCCAGTTGTGACTGCAGTAGCTGTGGGAGAATGGCAGTCCGAAAAGGCTTCCTGGAGGAGGCGGAGCTTCCTGGGCCACCTGCACATTTCTCTCCTCCTTTGATTCCTCTGACTGTATCCAGGCTACCTTCTCCGGGCGCTCCTCTGCAGGGCCCTGAGGTGGGCACCTATACACGGGCTCTGCCATCTAGGGGTTTGGGGGCTCATGGGCAGATAGGAGTCCTTAAGTCCCCTCCTGCAAGGTGAAGGTCGGGACCCTGTTCGGGACCCTGTTCCTGCCTACTGCTCCAGCCACACCTTCCACCACTTGCTTCGTGTGCCCTGCCAGTGCACAAGCCCTTGTTTCCTGCACAGCCCATGTCTTTTCTCATGTCTGTGCCTTCCACTTGCAATGCCTTGTACTCCGGTTCTCTTTGGACGCTTTCCTGTCCCCTTCCTCTCGTGGGTCGGTTCACCCACGTTTATGACCACGGCTCACAGCACACAGCACCCTTCTGTGTTACTGAGAGTTTCGTTGCTCTGACTAGTGTTTGGGAGAAACAAACTGTTGGCCAAGGCTTAGATTTTTTTTTAATGCGCACAGGCATATCTGTGGCTGTTGGGTTTGTTTTGATTGTGTTATTTGCTACAAATGGAATTTAACCTGGGTGGCTCAGTCCAGCCATCATTCTTTCTGTTCTTTGAATTGTGATCTGTGCCATGTCTGTAATGACGGACTTGCTGGGCTGTGAAGGTAGGCCGCCTCTCGGATTCCTCTGTTTTCTGCCAGAACGTTCAGCACCGCCTGGCTGCTAAGTGTTTGCTGGACCCCTGAATGGAGGAGTGGGTGACATGAGACTAAAGTGAAGCGGGAATGAACAGCGGCAGACCCGAGGGAGGCAGGTGAGGCGTGGATTTGGTGCTGGTCCCAGGAGGGCCAGCCTGTGCCGCGCTGAGACTCACTTGAAGAGCAGCCGAGACAGGGCTGTGGGGAGCAGGGACCAGGGGTCTGACGTCTGGGGTCTGGGCCGGACCACACGAGGGGCCTGTGGCTAGAGGTGTGCGCCCCCTCCCAGCCCGCAGAGTCCAGGCTGTCGGCCCCTGGGCTCAGTATCGTGTGGCTGGGTCCACGATGGTGGTAGCAGTGCTGTGGACCTTTCCCTGGCGTGATTGCTGGCTGGGGAGAGCGGGGTCTTCCTGGGAATCGGCGCGGCAGGCTGCACACAGTCCCAGCAGCCCTGCGCTCCTGCCTCCAGGAGAGGGCAGCCCGCCCCGAGGTGGACGCAGCAGAGCAGGCCAGGCAGTCGTGCTGACCCTGTGAGCCCCCATCTCGGAGCTCCCAGTCGATAAAGTTTTATGGTTTTCTTTACGTGGGTTGATGGAAGACTGTCTCATTTTCTGCCTCTTGATGTCCCCCATGGGAAGGATGGGGACCCAGCCCTGACTGCGTCAGCATCCTGGTACGAACAGTGAAATCCTGCGGACACAGCGTGGCTGAGTCTCAGCTGTGGGGTCCTGAGTCACGTTCCTCATTAGCACGTCCCCGCCCTCTGTCCTTTCTGATCCCGCAGCCACCGGGAGGTGGTGGCATCCGCGCCATCGCAGAGACACAGGCGCTGAAGCTCTGGGAGGGGCTGTGGAGTCAGGGGGTGCCCGGGAGGCTGGTGCAGCTGCTCCTCTTCTGAGCAGCCCTCCGGCTCCAGAGACTGCTCTCTGGCCTGCGTTTGAGGTGGGTTAGCGGGGACCCAGGAGAACTGGCCATCGTCAGCCTTTTGTATCATCATCGTGATAGTGAGCACCGTTTATGGACCTAGCACCTGCTAGGTTCCTCATATTCCTAAGATCAGGACACTTTCCGGGCTGAGTAACTTACCCGGAGTCACAGGCGCGTAAGTGAGCGGCCAGGATTTGCCTCCAGCACTCTGGCTCCAGAGCCCGCTTACCGCTCTGCTGCCCCGCCCGCCCAGCCTTCCTGCTCTGCTGCTTCCTGCGAGGACCAGATTGGAAGATGCCACCGCCCCAGAGGATGCTTTTTGAGTTGGAGAACGACTTTGGTAGTGGTGATGATTATACCAATAAAGACTTTATCCTGACTTGCCCTCCTTATTGAACTGATGTTCTAAAGGAGTGCCTGGCACGGGTCGAGGGCGTCAGGGAGTCCAGCTCTGGAAGGGAAGTGTGGTATCTCTCGTGGGGGGCGGGGGTCGCGGCTGGGCTGGAACTTGGAATTCTTGTTCCCAGTGTGGCCGGATGAAAGGGGGTTACAGTGAGCCCACCATTGGCCATGGCTCCTCTCTGGGACCTGTGGAAAGGAGTCAGGTCCTTAGGGCTTTGGGACCAGGTGCCATGCTCGGGCACCTGTCTGTCCACGTCTGTCCTACTGTTGCCCGAGCCAGACCCTGGATGTGGTCGCGGGGTCACAGGTTGCGCCTGCACCAACTAGGAAGCTGGATGTTAGGGGTGTGGGGTGGTGGGGAAGGAGGGCGGTGGGATGTCGTCTGGGGAAGACAGGGGGCAGGCACCCCGGGGGATGGCAGGGGCATCAGAGCTCTGTTCAGGGAGTCGGCGCCAGACAGAGCCGGCCAGGGGCAGCCCCCCCGCCTTCCGCCCCAGACACCGCTGGCTGGCTGCCCTCCACCGGGAGCCATGATCTGTTCCTGCCAAGTATTCGGAAAGGGACGCAGTTTTACACCGGCAGCCCGGAATCAACCTCTCCCACGTGAACTTGGCACAGCAGCCCCCTTCCCGGGCCTGGCTGCCCTCTCAGCACAGGCTTTCGGTGGCGGTACCACCGAGGAGCTGGATCCCTGCCTCGGGTCTGCCCTCCTTCCCCGCTACGGCCTCACCCATAGCCAGGGTGCTAATGAGCCTGGGCAGGTGGGAGGCGGGCCTGGGCTTGGGAGGTGAGTGGGTTCTGTGTCTTCCGGGTCCAGGGTCCGGAAAGCCTTCAGTCGCAGGGCGGACGTTCTGGCTGGTCCGCAGCCTCCAGCCTGGACCCCGTAATCCCCTCTCAGTGTCCTGGCTCTTCTGGCCCGGGGGCCGCTCTGGCGTGTTTCCCCGGCTGACATGTCTCAGGGCGCCCATCTGGAGCATCGGGCCGCCTCCGCACTTGGCCTTTGCAGCTCTCACGGTGTGACCTGAATGTATCCCCAGCCTCTGGTCAACCTGCTGGGCCGATTTCTCGGCTGCCCAAGGCTGCCCTCTGGGGTCAGCTTGGCTGCCCCTCTGGCTGGAATGGCCGGGCGCCAGCGCCCCTGGGGACGTCCTCCGACCGGTCAAGGCTCAGGTCTGCGCTGCCGTGTGGAAGCCTGGCCCGTCCTCGGGGGCCTGGCCCGGGGCAGGGGAGGGGCTGCAGACTGATGGAAAGCCTTGCGTGGCTGCTTCCTCGTTTCCTTGTGGTCATTTGGTGTCGGGCTCCCCATGCACTCTCCAGGGCCAGGACCCTGTCTGTCTCTGTGGCCCCAGCACAGGAAGAGCACACAGTAGGTGCTCGATAAATGCTCATGTAAGCACAAACTAGCTATTGGAAAGGGGTATTTCTCAGCTCTTTCAGCTGGTTTCTGGGCATCTGCCGTGCCAGGGGCCACCTGCATCTAAGGTGGGCCAGCCGTGAGCAGGTGCTTCACATGTGTGTCCTGGCTCCTCGGAGCAGAAGGGAGACGGCAGCTTGCAGAGGGTGGGTTGTAGCTTGCAGGGGGCGGAGCTGTGTGGGGATGAGTCTTCCAGGGCCCTGCAGGTAGGTGGCACGTGGAACATGCTGTAGGGACCCTGAGGAGCGGGGCCGCAGCTCCGAGTGGAGGATGTGGTGGTTTTGGTGCCACTGGTCAGAGCAGGGAAGCGGGGCAGTCATTTCCTCTTAGACCTCACGAGGTGATGCCTGCTTTCCCAAGGCCACGAAGTGCAGAGCAGGCTGGGCGTAGGACCTGGCATGTCCAGCCCTAGAATCTGGGCTTTCCCACTCTGCCCCACAGCGTTACCGACCCAGGGTTGTAGAGAGCTGCTGGACCAGTGGCTTGAGGGGGTCCCCGGAACTGGAGGGGCTCTAGTCACCCCAGCTGGCAGCATCCTCTTCCTTTAGCCAGAGCAGCTCTGATCTCATCCATTTCACCTGGACCTTCTGAGGATGATTGTGTTTGAAGGAAGGATTCTGTAGCTGGGAAAAGCTCTAAAGCTGGTTCAGCCCTCATTCTACACCTGGGGAGGCAGGGGCCAGAGCCGCCTGCTGCTGTGGGGTGCAGCCTTGCCCTGCCTCTTCCGCCTGGCAGCGTGTGCCGCTGCCCACCTGCAGGAGGGGCTGGAGGCCCGTGGAGGGGGCCCACAGGCAGCAGGCGGGGTTCTGTCTTATGGGCCAGGAGGGCCAGGTGGGCAGGAGTGAAGTCAGGCAGCAGGTGCAGGCACGGGTGTGATTGGATGGACGGAAGTCTTAATGGTGTAGGGGAGGTCTTGCTGCGGCAACAGTATCCCCCAGGTACCAGCAGCTTAAAGCCACAGAGTCAGCTTTGTGCCTTGGGAGGGACGCCCTTCCTCGCTGGCCTTCCCCTTTTCCTTGAAGGATTGCCCGGTGCTCAGAGAGAGGTTGAGCCCTGTGGGGTCACCTCCCTTGTGGCCCCCATGTCCCAGGAGGCAGGCACTTGGGAAGCAGATCAGGCTGGATATGTCCTCTGCTCTGGCCACTTGGTGACCTCGGGCATGGAGATGGACAGCCCAGTGTCTTTGGTTTTTGTTTTTTTAATTATTAAACTTTATATTTTGAGACATTGTGTGTTCACATGTACAACTGTAAGAACTGATTCTGAGCCTTCCCGTGTACCTTTACCCAGTTTCCCTAAAGGTAGCGTCTCACAGAGCTGTAGCACCGCGTCACACCCAGGATACCAACAATGGGTGCGGCCAGAATGCAGGCTGCCGCGCCGCCTGGTTGTCCTTTTGTAGCCACACCCCCTCCCTGCTACCTTCGCCCTCCTGAACTCCTGGGCAGCCCCAGTCTGTCCTCCTTTCTTCTTATGTCATTTCAAGAATGTTCTACAAATAGAATCATACAGTGTGTAGCCCTTGGGGACTGGCTCTTCATCTGGTGTGATTCCCCGGAGGTTTCTCAGGGTTGGCACATGTACCTGTAGTTTGTTTGTGTTGATCACCAAGTCCTGCTCCATGGTGTGAACGGAGCACGGTTTACCTGTTCCAGTGCTCTTGCACTTTTTGAATAGTGTGTATGGTTCAAAAGTAGAAACACATGAGGAAGCATCCAGTAGAAAGTTGAAAGTCTCCCCATCCCAGCCGGCCCCGGTCCTTGTCTCCACATGTGACCCTGCTCTTGGTCTCTTATCTATCCTTCCAGATACGTAAGAATGCGGTTATCTACCAAATACAAATCTACACTTTGATATTTTTCCTTTTTCTGTCACAAGTCATGTTATAAATTTCTTCTCCACCTTGGTTTTAATTTTTTCCCCCACTAACCAAAACGTCCTGGAGGTCTTCCTATATTAGTACAGAGAGCTTCTCCTTTTCTCGTTGACAACTGCAGAATATTTCGAGTATGGGTATGTCAGAATCGATTTAATGTAGTCTTTTGTTGATAGAAATTTAGGTTATTTTCAGTCTTTGCCTATTACAGAATGAATGACCTCTTCGTTTGTCATTTAATGCATGTATGCAGGATGTATGCTCTGAGTGCAGGTGCTGGGTCAGAAGACTCAGACTTTCCTCATGAGGACACACCCTGCCAGCCCCCCTCCAAAGGGGAGGCACTGGTCCACATACCCATGGAAAGCTGTCGGCGCCCGACCCCCAGCTGCTCGCATGCTGGGTATGATCAGGCTTCAGAGCGGGGACACATCTGCATTTCCTTTATGATGGATGATGGTATCTTTTTATGTATCAAAGAGCCGTTTGTGTTTTAGTTGTGAGCTTTCTGTTCCTTGACATGGTCCATGTTTTAAAAACTGCGTTGTTGATTTTTCCCTGTAGATTATGGAGATGAGTTCTTTGAGCGTCAGATGAATGCAGGGCATTTGCTGCTGCCTTTTGTTGTCCTTTGGTGTAGTCAGATCCGTCAACTTTCACATGTGGTGTTTGGATTTTGAGTCGTAGTTAACGAATGCTTCTTTTCTTCAAGTTTAAAAAGAAGTCCTGTGTTTTCTTCTCATTTTCGTTGATTTCCTTTTAAAGTTTTTATTCATTTGTCTTTTATCCTGGTGTGTGGTGTGAGGTACGACCTTAATTTTCTCCCAGATGGTCTACTAGTAGTCCTGTCCGAGTTATTAAAGAATCCGTTTCTTCCCCCACCGGTTTCAGGTTCTAGCTTAGTCATGCCCTAAACGGCCATCTGTATTTAAATTTTAAAATAATATATTTATCCTGGTAACAGCCCTTCACGTGAGACCTGCCCCCTTCGCAGATGGAAGTGCACAGTACAGGACTGCGTGCACAGTGCAAGTACCGCACGCTGTCGGCCAGGTGCGGCGCTGCCCGCACGCGCTGTGGAGCCACATCATGTTGCTTGTGCTGATCAGCGGCTCTGCACGCCCCCTGCCCCAGCACCGGGCAGCCACCGTTCCACTCGGTAGTTCTTTGAACTGGACTGTGTTATAGATCCCTCGTATAGGCGGAGTCATGCAGTGTCTGTCCTTCTGTGACTGGCTTATTTCACTTTGCATAATGTCCTCAAGGTCCATCCGTGTTGTCACGCACTGCAGAACTTCCTTTTTAAAGGCTGAATGATATCCATCATATGGATATGCTGCGTCTCCTTTACCCATGCATCTGCAGACAGATGCTTCGGTTGTTTCCATATCTTGGCTGTTGTGAATAACACTGCAGTGAACATGGGGCGCAGAGTACCTTGGAGATCCTGATTTTAATTCTTTGGAATAAATGCTCAGAAGCGGTACTGCTGGATCACGTGGTAGTTCTATTTTTAATTTTTGAGGAAGCTTCATACTGTTTTCCATAGCGGCTGTGCCGTTTCGTGTTCCCACGGTCAGTGTACAGGGTTCCAGTTTCTCCACATCCTTGCCAGCACTTATTCTCTCTCTCTCTTTTCTTCTTTTTTTGATAATAGCCATTCTGACAGGTGTGAGGTGACATCTCATTGTGGTTTCAATTTGCATCTCTCTGATGATTACTTACGTTGAACATCTTTTCATGTGCCTCTTGGCCATTGGTATGTCTTTCTTGGAAACATGTCTATTCAAGTCCTTAGCCCGTTTTATAATTGGGTAATTTATTAGTTTTCTTAAACTATTGAATTGTAGGAGTTCCTTATATGATTTGCAGATTAACGCCTTATAAGATGCACACAGTCGTATACTTAGCATGGTTCCTCTTAACGATTTTACAGTTTTTTTGACCTTTCATGGTGCGAAAGTGATACACATTCAGTAGAAACCATGATTCAAATTTTGAATTTTGATCTTTTTCTGGACCAGAGATGTGGGGTGGATACTCTTGTGATGCTGGGCAGTGGCAACCACAGCTCCCCATCAGCCCCGAGGTCACGAGGGTGACCAGCCGGTGCCCAGACAGCTATTCTGTATTCAATTTCAGTACAGTGTTCAATCAATCACATGAGATAGTCCACACTTTAGTGTAAAATAGGCTTTGTGCTAGATGGTTTTGCCCACTTGTAGGCTAATGTGCGTGTTCTGAGCACGTTTCAGGAAGGCCAGGCTAAGCTGTGACCTTCGGTAGGTTCAGTGTTTTAAATGCATTTTCGACTTACCTTCAGTTTACCGTGGGTTTATCAGGGTGCAGCCCCATTGTGAGGCGAGGAAGGTCTCCCGCTCCGTAGGTGCCTTTTCGCTCGATGACTACTTCCTTTGCTTTGCGGCAGCTTTGTAGTTTGATGTAGTCCCACTTAGCTGTTTCTTGTTTCTGTTACTTTGTGCTTTTGGCATCATATCCATGAAGTCACTGCCAAGCCCAGTGCTGTGAGCCTCTCCCCTGTGCTTTCCTCTAGGAGTTTTACGGTTTGGGTCTCGTGTTTTAAGTCCTTAATTGATTTTGAGTTGACTTATGTGCGTGGTGTAACATAGGGTCCAAGTTCATTCTCTTGCGGGTTCAGCTGCAGTTTCCTGGCATCATTTGTTGCGGAGACTGTCCTCTCCCCGCTCTGTGTTCTTGGCACCCTTGGCAGAGCCAGTGACTGTGTGTCGATTTCCTTCTGGGCTCTCTATTCTGTGCCATTGGTCTGTGTGCTCGTCTTATGCCAGTAGCATACTGTTTCAGTGACTGTCACTTTGTAGTATATGTTGAAATCACGATGGGTGATGCGTCCAACTTTATTGTTCTTTCTCAAGATTGATTACGTTTGTTTGCCTGTAAGCTGTTCCACTGTCCATGTGTACAGTTGTAACCTCTATTTTAATTTTTTTTTTTTTTTGCCGTACGCGGGCCTCTCACTGTTGTGGCCTCTCCCGTTGCGGAGCACAGGCTCCGGACGCGCAGGCTCAGCGGCCATGGCTCACGGGTCCAGCAGCTCCGTGGCATGTGGGATCTTCCCGGACCGGGGCACGAACCTGTGTCCTCTACATCGGCAGGCGGACTCTCAACCACTGCGCCACCAGGGAAACCCATCTATTTTAATTTTTAAGGGCTTATACTGTGTTTCGGTATATCAAAGAACTCATTGCTCTTTGGTCATAATTTTTTTGCCTATTCTAGATTATCTTTACATATGAACTTTGAATTAGCTTGTCTATTCTTTACTCAGTCCCCACCACCAAACACATACATACACACACCCGCATCCCTAAAACCTGGTTGGTTTTGGGTTGGAATTATGTTACATGTACAAACTAACTTAGGGAGAGCGACATCTTTATGACATTGAATCTTCCTTCTTAAGAATGTGCTGTAGGGCTTCCCTGGTGGCTCAGTGGTTAAGAATCTGCCTGCCAATGAAGGGGACACGGGTTCGAGCCCTGGTCGGGGAAGATCTCACATGCCGTGGAGCAACTAAGCCCGAGTGCCACAATTACTGAGCCTGCACTCTAGAGCCCGTGAGCCACAACTGCTGAGCCCATGTGCCACAACTACTGAAGCCCGTGTGCCTAGAGCCCGTGCTCTGCAACAAGAGAAGCCACCGCAGTGAGAAGCCTGCACACCGCAGTGAAGAGTAGCCCCCGCTCACCGCAACTAGAGAAAGCCTGCTCACAGCAACGAAGACCCAATGCAGCCAAAAATAAATACATAAATAAGTAAAAAAAATTATTAAAAAAAAAAAAAAGAATGTGCTGTACTTTCCCAATTGCTTAGGTCTCTTTTTCTGTAATGTTTTCAAGTTTATTTGCAGGAATTTTATCCTTTTAAATGTGATGGTTAGGAGTCTTTTCTTCTGTATTATCCTGTGTTTGTATACACATGTATGAATACTCTTGATTTCTTCATATGAGTTTGCTCCATACTACCTTGCTGAATTCTGTGTTTTTAATTGGGTTGGCCAAAATGTTCATTTGGGATTTTCTGTAAGATGTTACGAAAACCCGAACAAACGTTTTGGCCAAGCCAATAGTTAATTACCTTGAGTTCTCCAGGTATCCGATCGTAGCAGCGGCAAATAGTGATATTTAACCTTGCCCTTTCCAGTTTTTATATGCCAGGTTCCTTCTGTTACGTAACTGCGTGGACTCATCCTTCAGTGTCTCCGAGGAGCTGGTGGAGGCCACCTCTCTTGAGCGCCCCTGGTGTTTCCCCGTGGGGCAGATGTGGATTTGGAATGAGATACATGCCTTCCACGTGTCAAGGAAGAGCCTGTCCTGCCCATTTTACTGAGAGTCTCATTTATAAAAATCCAGAACTATTGTCGAATTTTGTCAGTTTCTTTAAAAAAAAATCATCTATGGGATGATCATGTGACTTTTCTCCTTAGATATAGTAATCTGATGAATCACACTAATGGGAGGTGCTAACAGCGAGACATTCTTGAGTTCCTAGAATGCCCTTCACTTGGTCTGATGTGGGATTCCTGTAAGGTGCTGCTGGATACTTTGTGCTGTTTAATTTAGCATCTGTATTGCTCTTCGTAAGTAGGCTTGGTCTGTCATTTCGTTTTTGGTGTGCACTTTCTTCTAGGTTTTGATACCAGGGTCGCATCTGCTTCATAAAAATAACGTTTTCTTTCTGATGCATTTCTAGAGTAGTTTAATAGCGTTGAAATACCTGGTCTTCAAAGTGTTGGTAGACTTTGTGAAACTGTTGAGACCCGGTGCTCTTCTGTTAGTTTTGTTTTTGTTTTGAGCAAGAAAATCCTGTAAATTTTTTCTTTCTTTTTTGGGGGTCAGTTTTAGAAATTATATTTTCCTAGAAAATTGTCAGTTTCGCCCAGGTTGTCAGATTTATTCACATAGACTTGAGTAATTATCTCTCACTCTTCTCTTAATTTTCTTGGTTTCTGTGATTATTTCCATCTTATTTGTTCCTGTTTTTTCTTGGTTGGATTGGCTAGTTGTTTCCGTTTTATGGTTTTTCTTTTTCTTCAAAGAGCCACCTTTTGGGTATTTTAAAAAATTCATTGTCCTTTTTTTTCCTGCTTCTTAATGCATCCCTTTTTGCTTATAGTTAAGAATTCCATTTGCTTTGTCTCAGTTTATCTTATCATCCTTTTCCCTAGATGTTTAGATGCTTGATTAACTTGTTTCTGTTCTTTTCAAAAAAGTGTTTAATGTTTAAAGGCCGTTCCTTCAGTTCTGATAGTATGTGTTTTCCTTATCAGTGCTGTCTGGAAATGCTATAATTTTGGTTTGTAGTCTCTTTTTTGGTCCAAGAGCTGTTGAGGAGCAAGTCTGAAAAGCATCTTTTGATTTCTTCGTTTTGTTGTTATTCTGGTTTTAATTGCATTTTTTTTCTTTTGCGGTACGCGGGCCTCTCGCTGTTGTGGCCTCTCCCGTTGCAGAGCACAGGCTCCGGACACGCAGGCTCAGCGGCCATGGCTCACGGGCCCAGCCGCTCCGCGGCACGTGGGATCCTCCCGGACCGGGGCACGAACCCGCGTCCCCTGCATCGGCAGGCAGACTCTCAACCACTGCGCCACCAGGGAAGCCCTTAATTGCATGTTGATCAGAGAATGTTGACTATTCTCTTTCGAACTTTTTGGGTTTTATGTGGTTTTTCTTGTGGTTCTAACACGGAGTCAGTTTTCACCATTGTTCCACAGGCACTTGAAAAGGAGATCTGTTCTCTCTTTTGGGTGAACAGCAGTTGACGTGTGTGTCAGTCAGTTTCACCACCTGATCGTGTCGTGGGTCACATAGGTAATAGTTTTTGTCTGCCTGCTCTGTCGTGGACTGAGAGAAGGGAATTGCAGTCCTGCCGTAGGTCTGTTTCTGCCCCTTCCTCCTGTGTCTCCTGTGACTGCTGGCGGCTGTGGTACAACTATCGTTTTTATTCGGAATTGCGTCCTTTGTTTCGTCTCCACGCGGCCTGACTTCGGGATCATGGTGCGCTGCCCTCCCTCTTGGTTTGCCTGGCGCGCCTTCTCCATCCTTCTGCCCGTCACCTCCTGCGTTCCTTCGTGGGTGTCTGTCTGTTCCATAAGCATGAGGTTGGATTTGCTTTGTGATCCAATCTGAGAATCTTTTTTTCTTTGACTAGAGAAGTTAAACTCAGTGCCGTTAACTGACGGCCAGCCGGCTGTGTCTGGGCCCATTGTTCTCAGCACCGCGGACAGCTCCTAGGGCGGGGCCTCCATCCCTGCAGCCCATCCTGCCACCGGACACCTCCTCCCTGCAGGCTTGGGGCAGGGCTGGAGGCCCAGGGCTGCCCTCGGGTCTGAGCCACTGGCCTGCCCTGGCATCAATACCAGCGGGTTGGTGGGCAGTCGGGGGAGGGGCTGCAGGGTGTTACTGTGGGTTTGGGGCTGAGGGCAAGCTCTCCTTTCCCCAGGGGCCCCTCCAGCTGGGTCTGCACTTTCAGGTCCGGGGCAAAGAGCGTGGGCTTTGGGGGTCCAGCCCACGCCTCCTGCCTGTCACTCTGAGCAGTGACACTTGTGGCTTACCTCTGCCATCTGTAGAAAGGGGGACCCCGCGTCTTCCTGCCGCCACCCCGTCTCCTGCAGGAGGGGTCTTGCCCTCCTCATTAAAGCGGCAGACAACAAGCTGTCCAGCAGCCCCTGCCTCCTTGGCCTCACGTCATGCTGTCCTCTGCGAGGGAGGAGGTGGCGATGACCTGGGGGGTGACAGTGGGGCCAGTGGCTCATAGGAGGGCAGGGCTGCTGCTGAGGGTTGGCCTGGCGATGCTGCCACTGGGGGGGGTGGTACCGAGGGGTGGGGATGGCAGTGGAGGTTTTCCGGTGGCCAGGGTGGTGTGGTGACACTGTCCGGTCACGCTGCTCCTGGCGGGGTGGTGTGATGTGGTGGTGAGACTGGGATGCAGCTGCACCCTGGACACTCAGGTGGTGACGGTGGCTCAGAAGAAGGCCCAGATCTCAGCGCACTGGGCCCCCTGTCTCCCCGCTCCCTCTGCATGGGGCTTCCCCACGGGGCCCCCAGTGTTCGGCACGGGCTGCCCTCCGTAGCGGTAGTCAGTATGCGCCTGTCTCTGCCTGGGTGAGGGTGAGGGTGGGCGAGGCAGGGAGAAGGAGCTCTGGGTGTGGGGGTCATGAAGCCTGTGCCCTTAGGATTGAGGTTTCAGGTTTGTGCCCACCCCCTTTCCCCGCGACCGCTGGGCTCAGCAGCGCCCTCAGCCAGCCTGTTCTTAGGACGTGGCAGGTGTGTGGCAGCCCCTCCGCCCTGTGGCTCCCCACGAAGGGCCGGGGGAGAGTCCTGGGGCTTCTGCTGTCTCGTCGGATGACCGTGGCCGTGCTTGCCTCGCTGGCCCCTGTTGGGAGAGCTGGACTGTGAGCCTGGTGTGGCCTGAGCTGCGGCCTGCTGCTGCCGCCGCTCTGGCGGGGCCGTGGCCATGTGGGGTGGGGACAGCACTGGCTTTGCCCAGAGACAGACCTGGGTCTGGTTCCCACCTTGGCCTCGGATCAGCTGGGCTTCCTGGGCAAGTTCCTCACCTCTCTGAGCCTCAGTTTCCTGTCCATGGAGTGTGACAACGAAGGTTCCTTCCCCACAGTTAAGTGGTGACCACGGGCTGTGAGTCCAGGGCCCGCGGGGTAGCCTGTCCCTGGAGAGCCGGGCTGCCTGCTGAAGTGGGCTGGCTTCCCGCGTGCGTGGGCCGCGCCCGGGAGGACGGGCCCTCCAGCTCCGGCTTCAGGCCATGATCCTTCTCCACCCCACGGCCCGGGGAGTCTTGGGGTCTGAAGGGGAGCGTGGGTCCTGGCCGCGCGCAGCTGTGCTGTGGGCCCCGCCCTCGTGACTCAGGCACAGTCTTCTTGCTCCTTGGCTGCCACCATCCTGGGAGAGGGCCTGGCTGACGGGCAGGCAGCAGGGCGGTGGGCAGAGCTAGGCCCTGAAGCCGGGCCTCCCGTGGCCTTTTCGGGGAGGGGGGTGGGGGAGGGGTGGTGTGGCAGGTGGGATGGGAGAAGGGCATGAGTGGCTGGCATCCCAACCGCCCTTTGGTGCTGTCAGCAATCCTGCTTCTCCGTGGCCATTCTGGGCATCATTCTCGGGGTGCCTGGGGCGCCTGGCTGGCGCTCTGTTTGACGAGGAGTCCAAGTTGCTATAGCAACACTCCACCGCATGCCACTGCAGCCCCTGGCCCCTCCTCTGCCTTTGCGCACACAGGCACCCGTGCGAGGGGCCCTTGGGGTCTGGCCCAGGTGCGTGTGTGGGGAGAGGCGGCCCGAGCCAGGCTCTGTGCCTCAGGGTCCCCTGTTGGGGTGGTGGCGCATGGCTAGCACACGGATGGGGCGCCGAACACGCCTGGTGCTTTTGAAGCGCTTACGTGTCTTAACTCATTGACTCCTCAGCCACTGGAGAAGTGGGTCTGTGTCAGCTGTCTCCTTGTTGCCGGTGCAGGGAGGCAGGAGGCTGCATTCTCATCCATGGTCTCTTAGCTGGGAGGTGAGCGGCCAGGGTATCCCAGGGTGCGGGCTGGTGTGTGGCCAGGGTCAGGGGTCATCATGTGCCCTGGCCCGACCCAACTGCGACCGAATCAGGGGTCAGGCTGGATCCCTCCTGGGCTAGGCTCTGGCCGGGGATGAAGTCTCCTCAGTGGACTGGTTGGGTCTTCAGCCTTCACCAAGCTGCATAAGTTAACAGGATGATCCTAAACCAAATGGGGTGTGTCCACTTGCCGAGGCTGGCCGGGCAGGACGTGGATGCGTCGGTCACTCCCGGCCGTGTGCTCTGCGGGTGTGGGCTGTCTCAGGTGGTTTCCCCGGGCAGCTCCCAGGGCACCAGGTGGTCCGTGTGGGTTGTTGGCGTGCCGTGGGTCCATCAGCCAGCAAACTACCTGAGGACCTGCTGTGCACTGGTCCACCCCGGGGACCATGGCCAAAATGCAGCCCTGGCCTGGTGGAGTGCCACCGCTGGCCTGTGCGTCCAGCCCATCAGCGCTAGCATGTTTGCTTGCTGGGTTAAGTGACCACGTGTATTTTTCCTGATTGTAAAAGTGACGTGTATGCCTGGCTAAGAGCTTCGGGGGCCCCTGGCTCACACCCCGAGCACGCCCTGGGTCCTGAGTGCAGCGTATCTGCCCGCAGCCTCCGGTGACCCGCCACCAGCCACCGCGCTCTGAGCAGCTTGGTGATCGCCATGGGATGTGATTCACACACCGGTGGTACAGCTCACCCGTTACCAGAGTACAGTTTAGTGAGTTTTAACCCATTTGCAATGTTGTGCAACCATTACCAAGGTCTAATTCCGAACTTTTCCACACCTGCACAGGAACCCTGTACCCATGGCGGTCACTCCCCATTCCCACTTCTGATCCCCCCGGCAGCCCGGGCCACGTCCTGTCCGTGGATCTGTGTGTTCTGGCGTCTCACGTGGATGTGGTCTGGCACCGCGTGTTCCTCTGCGGTGGCTGCCTCCCCACCTCACCGTGTTTTCAAGGCCCTGGTGATGCGTTTCCTTCCAGTCTTTGGTCCGTGCACGTGTGCCGTGGGTCTGGGATGTGATCCCTGGAGGTTCCTCGTGCCTCTTCCCACTGTCGCATGAACGCGATCACCGGGGGCGGGGGCAATGGGGGGCCCCTGTTCTGGCTTCTCGTGCTCGACACGAGGATTCTGCGAGCCCTGCGTGTGTAGCTCACGTCAGCAGCCTGAGCAGATGGAGGGTCTCGGCATGTCCCTCTCCTGTTGGTGTGCGTCTGGGCTACTTTCAGGGTGGGTGATGATGACCAGGTGCCCAGGAGTGGGGTGACCCTGGCGGAGGTAGATGTGTCTTTATAAGAATCTGCTGAGCGGTTCTCCTGAGTGGCGGTTCCTCCGTCCCTGTGGCCAGGACATGCACTCCTCAGGGTAACTGTGTGTCTTGTGTTTGTAGCATCATTTTTCACCTTGGCGTCACGTGTGAGCATTTTCCGCCCACGACTGAATATATACTTTTAGCAGTATTTAAAGTCGCTTCATCACACCCTGTTTAGACGCCTAACGGGATGTATTTAACCCTATTTAAGGTCGCTTCATCACACCCTGTTTAGACACCTAACGGATGTATTTAACCCTATTTAAAGTCGCTTCACCACACCCTGTTTAGACACCTAACGGGATGCATTTAATTGTTCATTGCTGCTATTTTGGTTGTTCTAGCTTTCTGGCTTTTATTTTGTAATGTTTCTGGCTTCCGAGTGCTTCCTGTCTGGCTCCTGGAGCAGAGCTCTTGGGGTGCAGGGCGTGGTGCCTTCTGCAGATCGGTTTGCCTCTGCACCCCCAGGGCCACCAGCCCCGATCCCTCCGCAGTGGACCCCGGCTGCTTGGGGGTGCGCTCTCGGGTGGGGGACCACTCCTGCTGTGCTGTGATGTGATGTTGGGTTTCGTCTTCTCACTGAGCCCGGCGCCTCCCTGGGGTCAGGGGACTGGGTGTGTGGCTCTGCCAGGCGCTGGGCCCCTGCACGTTCTGTCCTGCGTGGGTTTGTCTAGCTGAAGAGTCTGATGTGGGGCGGGCGAGCCGTGGGGACTTTCTTCGTAGGGTCCCCCCCCCACTGAGGGCAGGGCACCGAGGTGGGGCTGGGTCCCTCCCTCCGCTGCCTGGCCTCTCCCTGCCCCACTGGTTCTGTCTGAATCTCAGTGTCTCTCCCCCATTTCAAATGGTTTTCATTTGCGAGAACCCTCCAGGGGCCTGAAATTCACGGATTTCCCACTTCTAAAGTGATGTGCTTGGAAGCCAGAGTCCCCAGGGAATGAACTTTAGGTTTAATTTCCCTGAATTTTGTAACTAACATCTCCAGAAGACCCGCTCCTTCGCACATTCAGAGGAGGCCAAGGGGGCTCTTCCTTTTTGCTTTTTCATCACGTGGGGCTGTGTTCCTCCCTCCTTTCCCATCTATGTCGAGGCCTCCCTCCGTCTCACATTCTTGCGTCTCTGTCCTTGCCAGGAGGGGTCTCGGTCCCTGCTGGGCTCCGACAGCCACGGGCTCAGGCCAGGTTCTTGGGCTCTGGAGCCCCGGCCCAGCAGGTAGCTGGTGGGTCCCTGGCGTGGTTCTCTGCCAGGCCTGTCCTTGGCTCTGCCTAGCCTCCCCTTGCCCAGCCTGTGGTCAGGAGCCTGGGTCCGGGCACATCCTGGCATGGTCGGGGGGTCATCTCCTCTGAGCCGGGGTCAGTGCTCCTCTGCGGTGTGGTGGTCTTGGGGTCCCCAGCTCTTGGGGCTCCCCACCTCTCACAACCCCGGCTCCCGCAGTGGCCTGGGGCAGGTCCTGGGGGTTGTGGCCGACGGATGGTGCAGGCAGGAGGCCTGAGGCCGCCCTGGGCCTCCTTCCTGGGGATGGCCGGGCTGACTTGTCTTCAGTGCCTGTGTCCTGGTTTCTCAGGCAAGCTGGGGGTGAGGCATTGGGGCAGAATCAGGCTGTCACAGCCTCCCTCGTGGGTGGGGTGTTTGTCCCCTCTCCCGTGTGTGTGAACTCCGCCGGGACAGGCATTGGCTCGCAGGGCCTTTAAGACCGCCCAGCTGTCCTTTGAAGGTGCCTGTGCCTGGCCTGAGCCAGCTCCCGTGGCCCTGGGTCTGCGCCCTGCGGCTCCTTCAAAGACCAGATGGTTTTCTTCCCCAGGGAGTTGTGCTCAGCTCCCAGCCTGGTCCGCGTGCCCCCTGCCCAGTCCTGGGGGCCTGCCCTACCCCCATCTTTTTTCTGGGGGGAGACACACGGAGAGGCGTCGCAGAGAGCTTGGGGTCTCAGCAGACTGGCGAGGCAGGGGGGTGCTGGGGCATTGCTGCAGTCGGGATGGGGAGGTGGCCTGGAGGAGCAGAGGAAGGATCCAGAAGCAGGTGCAGGGCTTGGCTAGGACCCGGAAGAGGCCGCGTGGCCTTGGTGAGCATGTGTCCCTTTGACCCCCGGGTGCTGGGGCAGGAAACAGCAGGGACGGACGGGAGCATTGGTTCTGCGGCCTTTGCACACACAGCTCCGTTACCCCTGTACCCCTTGGGGGGCGGGTGCCGTGGTCGGGCAGTCGTGGAGGCGGCCGGGCGAGGGGGCGCCCACGAGGCGGTGGTCACGTGTGCCAGTCTCCGTTCACAGCATGACCCTGAGCCCTACTTAGGAAGCTTGCCCTGCGCGCGGGTTGAGGAGGAGCGCTTCTTTTCTCAGGTACTTTGTTTTATCCTTTACTTGGATAGCCGTGATCCCTTTAGCATATGTTCTTCTTATTGTGTTAGGCATGAACCACTTTTTTTCCCACGTAGATAGCCGGATGTCCCAGCACCATTTATTAAAAAGGTCTCCTTTGATTTGAGGTGCTGCATTTATTTTATCCTAAACATCCATACTTGTGCGGCTCTAATTTTAGACTTCCTTTCTTATTCCATTGGTTTGTTTGTGTTTTCCTGCCTGGTTTTAATTATAGAGGCTTTCTAGCATTTGTTATGATAGCTTTGTTGAGATATAACTCACGTACCCTACAGTTCACCCTTCTGACACGTACGGTCCAGTGGTTTTCAGTATCTACGCAGAGTTGTACATCCGTCACTGCCATCAAAGCCCAGGACGTCTCATCACCCTAGATGAAGCCCCACACCCGTTAGCAGTCACTCCCCTGCCCCCCCCACCCACCCAAGCCTCTGGCAACCACCTGCCTGTGTCCTGTTTCCGTGGACCTGCCTGTCCTGGGCATTTCACAGACGTGGGATCGTGCGCGTGTGACCTCCGTGTCCGGCTCCTCAGTGCAGCGTTTCCAGGATTCATCTGTGTCGCAGCAGCATCAGCACTTCTTTCTCTGGGATTTTTAAGTCTGGGGGAAGCAGTGCTTTTTACCTGCTTGTTTGTGTAGCGTTTTCTTACATGAACTCCCTCGGCCTGTCTGGCTCTATAAAGATGCTGGTTGGTATTTTTATTGGAGTGGAAGAAGGGATGTTTTTGTGAATAGGGTCATCCTGTTCAAGGACAAGGATGGCTTTCCATGCGATCCTCTTGGCCTTCCGTCTTCTGGAGTGTTTTAAAGCTTCCGCTCAGAGGTATTTCCCATTTCACGTTAGCTTCATTCCTTGATGTGTTACTCTGGTGACGGGTTTTCCTTACGATTCTGTCCTCTAACTGGGTGTGTGTATGTGAAGACGGTTGCTTTCTGTATGTGAGTTTTATGTTCTGCTGCTTTGCCCAAGTCTTTACTTCTTGGAATTTGAACCTTGTCTCAGGGTTTCCCAGTCACCGTCATGCCGTTGGCACTGGTCCCACTTCTGTTTCCCACGTCCCGTTGGTCTCGCCTGTTGACCTGTGTTGCCGACGCCTCCGGAGCAGTGCTGGGTGGTGCTGCGCACGCAGGGAACCTCTGCCCTCTCCTGCATCTCTGGGAATTGCTTCCAGTGCTTTCCCTTTAAACAGATGCTTGTTTTAGGATTAAAGGGTGTTTACCATTTTAAGAAAGATTTTTGATTGTTTTCATCAGGAGTTTTGTTGATGCGTCTGTTTTTGGCACCTGTGGAGAAACTCATAAGCCTTTCCCTTCTGTCTGTTAACGTGGTGTCACGTTAATGGGTTCCTAATGTCGAACGTGCCCCACATTCCTAGAAAAATAAGCAAATCAGGTTTGAATTTTGTTTCTTAGTATCTCATTTAGTGTTTTGGCATCAATATTCATAGCCAGTACTGGTTCGTAACTTTCCCATTTTTTGGACTGCATTCATCAGGTTTCCGTATCAATGTTGTACATGTGTCATAAAAGAATCAGGAGGTTCTCCTGCCTCGTCCACACACTGGAATAATTTATGGAGCTCGGGAAATATGTGGCTTTGGAAATGTGGTGGAATCATCCCCCCTCCCCCCAACCCCCCACAAAACCATCTGGTCCTGGTATTTTCTGTTGGGTGGTTTTTATGATAACTTTCTATTTCGTTTATCCAAATTTGTCTGTTAGAGCTCTCTGTCTCCAGTGGGTAGCTTTTTTTTTTTTTTTGGTGAACTTCGTTTTCCTAAGATATTATCCATCTTGTCCATGTTTTATGATTTATTCGTATAGAGATTTGAAAGTAGAGCCTTAATGATTCCTTAACATTTTTGTTTCAGTGATTTGCCTCCTTTTTCATTTCTTATATTGTGCATTTGTGGCTTCTTCCCTCTTTTCCTGACTAAGTTAGCTATTAGTTGTCCTTTTTGTTAGTACTTTTTAGAAACCAGGATTTTGATTTATAAATTAGGTCTATTGTTTTTCTGTTTTATACCTCATTAATATTATTAACTTTTATATATATTGTTTCCTTCCTTGTGGTTACTTTTGACTTTTTTTTTTTTGCTCTTTTCCAACCTTTTGAGCTAAGAATGAAGTCCATTTGTTTCCTTTTTTTTTTTCATGAAATGTTAAGGGTTATGACTTTTCGTCTGATCACTGCTTTAAATGTGTTTTGTTGGTTTTCACATGTAGTGTTTTCACTTTTTTTTAAAGAAATTTCTTCATTTTAGTGGATATCTTTTCCTTTTTCTCCAAAACTAGTCTAATTATTTTTGAAGTGGGAGGAACTTCTTGGTTTTAGAAGCTGTGTCGGACATGTGTGCAAGTTACTGCCAGTGAAGTGTGTTACAGCTGATTGTGTAGCTGTGCAGTCTTGGTGCCCAGCCCACGAACACGGCGTGGCCCCTCATTTGTTTTATGTTTCCTTTACTTTTAATAATTGTTTTTATTTTAGTTTTCAGTACACAGATCTTGCATCTTTCTTAAATTTATTAAAAAAAAACTCTAGTAGAATTTTCATTTTATTTTGAACTTAAAACTCTTGGACATAGTAATTCTAGTTTTAAAGAAAAGTTACCAGATTAACAGAAAGCCTACCTTTCCACCAGATTCCCCATGTGTTACCGTTTCCCCGTATTTGCTTCATCTCCTTCCCTCTTCATGTTCGTGTGAACGTCGTGTGTTCTTCTGAACCGCTCAGTGAGCTGCAGATGTGATGCTCCTCGATCCCCAAATACATGATCTCTTACGTAACTGCAGGGCGGTTATCAAAATAAGGACATTAACCAGCCAGTACTCTAGCCTAAGGGTCTTACT
The DNA here is from genome assembly GCF_949774975.1 of Lagenorhynchus albirostris. NCBI lineage: Eukaryota > Metazoa > Chordata > Mammalia > Artiodactyla > Delphinidae > Lagenorhynchus > Lagenorhynchus albirostris. The sequence continues at coordinate 80,532,746 of NC_083111.1, read as the reverse complement.
GGTGTTCACGGGACAGACCTTGTGAGGGATCCCAGTAACTCGTCTTAGCAAAATGAAATCCAGGATTGTGTGTTGGTTTTGGGGAGTGACGTCCCTTTAGCCTCCTTGAACCTGGACGGTTAGTTCCTCTGTCTTTGTTTCCCGAAACTGACATTGGTGAAGACTGCAGGTCAGTTGTTTTGCAGGCTTTCGCTCAGCTGGGTGTGTCTGATGTCTCCACAATTGTTTGTTCTTGGCAGGCGGACCTGGAAGGCGCTGCCGGGTCCTCCTCAGCGCGTGTGGCAGCAGGAGGCACATGACGTCTGATGTGTCCCCGATGGTGTGATGTAGGTCCTTGGGTTAAGGTGACTAGTCTGCCAGGTTTCTCCTCTACAAGGTTATTCTTTTTCCATTTTTAATTAGTAAGTTTCTTGGGGAAGATACTTTGAGACTATGTGAATATCCTGTTACTCGTGGGACTTTCACCCACCAGCTCTAAGGTCCACTGGACATTCTTGCCTGAATCAATTATGGTCACAATGTTGCTCATTCCATCATTCCTTCCCCAGTTGTCAGTATATGCTCTAAGAAAGAGCTTTTTCCTTTTTTTCACTTGTTTATTTGTTTATAACCATGTGGACTCATGGATTTCTGTTTTACTTCTTTATTATAAGGCTATAATAAATAAAAGTTATCTTTTATTACCATTGTCTATTTTTTAAAAATTAATTATTTTTTGGCTGCATCGGGTCTTCGTTGCTGCGTGCGGGCTTTTCTCTAGTTGCAGCGAGGAGGGGCTGCTCTTTGTTGCAGTGCATGGGCTTCTCATTGCGGTGGCTTCTCTTGTTGCGGAGCATGGGCTCTAGGCACATGGGCTTCAGTAGCTGTGGCACATGGGCTCAGTAGTTGTGGCTTGCAGGCTCTAGAGCACAGGCTCAGTAGTTGTGGCACACGGGCTTAGTTGCTCCATGGCATGTGGGATCTTCCCGGACTAGGGCTCGAACCCATATCTGCTGCATTGGCAGGCGGATTCTTTTTTTTTTTTTTAAATTTATTTATTTATTGGCTGCCTTGGGTTTTCATTGCTGTGTGTGGGCATTCTTTTAGCTGTGGCGAGCAGGGGCTACTCTTCGTTGCGGTGCGCAGGCTCCTCATTGTGGTAGCTTCTCTTGTTGTGAGCACTGGCTCTAGGCACGTGGGCTTCAGTAGCTGTGGCTTGTGGGCTCTAGAGCGCAGGCTCAGTAGTTGAGGCGCACGGGCTTAGTTGCTCCACGGCATGTGAGATCTTCCCGGACCAGGGCTCGAACCCGTGTCCCCTGCATTGGCAGGCGGATTCTTAACGACTGCGCCACCAGGGAAGTTCCGCTATTGTCTATTTTCATGCTCAGGTTGTCCCAGATTTGGCCAGTGGAAGCCTTTCAGGCTGGTTCCTGTGTCCTTTGGGGACAGCCCCACCTTGCTTCGAGCACTTCCGTACTCTTTTGTGTAACAGAATATTCTAGGCTTATCTTTTACTTTCTCTGCCCAGTCCTGGAATCAACCATTTCTCCAAGCAGTCTTAATTCCTTTTTGTGAAGAATGGTACTTTGTAACCAAAATCTGCGTGCTGGGTGTGTCCGTTGCTCTGGGGCGTTACCCCGTCTTAGGGGACAAGGCTGGGAAGAAGATGAACATCACACTCACAGCTGTGTGAACGACTGGTCCTTGTGCGGCTCCGTGTACCCACTCACATCTCTCTCTGCACCGTCTGTGGGCAGTGCAGACTGCATTCACACGCCGCCTGCCAGCTCCAGTGGGCAGGGAGGGTGCTGGCGGGGTACCAGGCAGGTGCGGGAGTTGCTCTTTTCTTCCTCCCCAGCTGTGGGACCACAGTGGGACCGCAGTACCCAGGGCAGAGAGTACTGGGGAGGGCGGGTGGGAGGACTGCAGCCATGGGGCGGGGTGTTGGGGGGCTTGTCCTAGACCCCGTCTGTCTCTGTGACTTGGGTGAGTCGGTTTCCCTCCCTGAGTTCAGTTTCTCTTCTTAAAAATTGGGGTTTGACCCACAGCCAGCATCATTCTCAATGGTGAAAAACTGAAACCATTTCCGCTAAGATCAGGAACAAGACAAGGTTGCCCACTCTCAATGCTATCATTCAACATAGTTTTGGAAGTTATAGCCACAGCAGTCAGAGAAGAAAAAGAAAGAAAAGGAATCCAAATCAGAAAAGAAGTAAAACTGTCATTGTTTGAGATGACGTGATACTATACGTAAAGAATCCTAAAGATGCTACCAGAAAACTACTAGAGCTAATCAATGAATTTGGTAAAGTAGCAGATATGAAATTAATGCACAGAAATCTCTTGCATTCCTATACACTAATGATGAAAAATCTGAAAGAGAAATTAAGGAAACACTTCAATTTACCATTGCAACAAAAAGAATAAAATACCTAGGAATAAACTTTGCTAAGGAGACAAAAGACCTGTATGCAGAAAACTATAAGACACTGATGAAAGAAATAAAAGATGATACAAACAGATGGAGAGATATACCATGTTCTTAGATTGGAAGAATCAACATTGTGACAATGACTATACTACTCAAAGCAATCTACAGATTCAGTGCAATCCCTATGAAACTACCAGTGGCATTTTCCAAAGAACTAGAACAAAAAAGTTCACAATTTGTATGGAAACACAAAAGACCCCGAATAGCCAAAGCAATCTTGAGAAAGAAAGATGGAGCTGGAGGAATCAGGCTCCCGGACTTCAGACTATACTACAAAGCTACAAAAGTAATCAAGATAGTATGGTACTGGCATAAAAACAGAAATAGAGATCAATGGAACAGGATAGAAAGCCCAGAGATAAACCCACACACATATGGTCACCTTATCTTTGATAAAGGAGGCAAGAATATACAATGGAGAAAAGACAGCCTCTTCAATAAGTGGTGCTGGGAAAACTAGACAGCTACATGTAAAAGAATGAAATTAGAACACTCCCTAACACCATACACAAAAATAAGCTCAAAATGGATTAAAGACCTAAATGTAAGGCCAGAAACTATCAAACTCTTAGAGGAAAACATAGGCAGAACACTCTGTGACATAAATCACAGCAAGATCCTTTTTGACCCACCTCCTAGAGAAATGGAAATAAAAACAAAAGTAAACAAATGGGACCTAATGAAACTTAAAAGCTTTTGCACAACAAAGGAAACCATTAACAAGACGAAAAGACAACCTTCAGAACGGGAGAAAATATTTGCAAACGAAGCAACTGACAAAGGATTAATCTCCAAAATATACGAGCAGCTCATGCAGCTCAATATCAAAAAAACAAACAGCCCAATCCAAAAATGGGCAGAAGACCTAAATAGACATTTCTCCAAAGAAGATACACAGATTGCCAACAAACACATGAAAGGATGCTCAACCTCACTAACCATTAGAGAAATGCAAATCAAAACTACAGTGAGGTGTCACCTCACACCAGTCAGAATGGCCATCATCAAAAAATCTACAAACAGTAAATGCTGAAGAGGGTGTGGAGAAAAGGGAGGAATGTAAATTGATACAGCCACTATGGAGAACGGTATGGAGGTTCCTAAAAAACTACAAATAGAATTACCATATGACCCAGCAAACCCACTACTGGGCATATACCCTGAGAAAACCGTAATTCAAAAAGAGTCATGTACCACAATGTTCATTGCAGCACTGTTTACAACAGCCAGGACATGGAAGCAACCTAGGTGTCCATCAACAGATGAATGGATAAAGAAGATGTGGCACATGTATACAATGGAATATTACTCAGCCATAAAAAGAAATGAAAATGAGTTATTTGTAGTGAGGTGGATGGACCTAAAGACTGTCATACAGAGTGAAGTAAGTCAGAAAGAGAAAAACAAATACTGTATGCTAACACATATATATGGAATCTAAAAAAAAAAAATGGTTCTGAAGAACCTAGGGGCAGGACAGGAATAAAGACGGAGACATAGAGAATGAACTTGAGGACACGGGGAGGTGGAAGGGTAAGCCGGGACGAAGTGAGAGAGTGGCATGGACATATACACACTACCAAACGTAAAATAGATAGCTAGCGGGAAGCAGCCGCATAGCACAGGGAGATCAGCTCGGTGCTTTGTGAACGCCTACAGGGGTGGGATAGGGAGGGTGGGGGGGAAATGCAAGAGGGAGGAGATATGGGGATGCATGTATACGTGTAGCTGACTCACTTTGTTATACAGCAGAAACTAACACACCATTGTAAAGCAATTATACTCCAATAAAGATGTTAAAAAAAAAATTGGGGGTTTGGGCTAGATCAGGGGATGCCTGGCACAGGGACCTCCACCCCCTCCCCTGGGCCCACGGTAGACGCCTGTCATCCTCCAAGGCCCCCATGACCCCAGACAGGTCCCAGATGTCTTCTCTGCAGGACACTCCAGATGCGGGGCCTGGTGCCGGGCAGCCTGGTCTTGGGTGATGTCCTTGCCTTCCTCCCGGGGTCTGCGAGCTGCTTTGGCTTCCCCAGTGCCCCCCATCGGAAGCCCCTTCGGTGGGCCCATGGGGGGTGGTCAGTGGGGGGAAGTGTGGGTCTAGCTTGAGGGCTGCCGTGTGCGGGCCGACTCACCATGTCCTCCTGGCCCTCAGTGGGCAGCAGCCTGGGCTGCTCCGCCTCCGCCTCGAGTGGCGTGGGCGGGACTGGGCATCAGTGTTGCCTCCTACCTCGCCCTCGCCCTCGCCGGGGCAGCTCTGCGGTCTCTAAGCAATGCAGGTCAGGACCCGGAGCCATGCCGCTGGGCCCAGGGTGGAGCAGAGCGCAGAGCAGAATCGGGGCAGGTCTGCCCCAGCAGCTCCCCTGCAGGTGGGTGTGGGGCGGGCCCGGGAGTGGACCCTCCAGCGGGGAGGACACCTGCTGCTGCTGTCAGGCCCATCACCTCGGCCGGGAGGGCCTCACAGAGGCTCCAGCAGGAGCGAGGTGCAGGGCGAGGCGCAGCCATCGGGCAGAGGTCAGCTCGTACCTCCAGGGGGGCTGCGGGGTCCCCGTGCCCTCCTCCTGCTCTGGGTTTTGGGCGCATCTTGCGGTTCCTGGTGGGCTCAGGCCTTCGGGAGGCTGAGGGCAGGAGGAAGGAGGGACAGCCGTGCTGCTCTCGCTTCTCCGGCCCCCAGGCCTGGCCCTCACTCAGCGCCGCTGCTGTCCAGTGCCACATGTGGCCCCATGTCACCACGGGGCACAGGCTCACAGGTGAGCTCCTGAAGGTCACCGATTGACGCCTCACCCTAATCTGCTAAGGGCGGGCGTGCTGCCCCCTATTACAGATGAGAAAGCAGGACCAGGGGGGTGAAGTGACTTGTGCAGGCCCCAGCTTGGGAGGACCGGCTCTCCAAACTTGGGGAGGGGGGTCCCTTCAGCTTAGTGAGGGGGGCAGGGCCCATTCTGTGGCACCCCCGTCTAGACAGTACCGTTCCTTGTCTGCTACTGGGAAGGTCGACCCTGGTCTTCGGGGGCCCCGGCCTCTGAGAGACCCAGGCCGGCAGGAGAGAGCTGCAGGCGGAGGTCACGCCCTGCGTGGGAGCCCATCCGGGGCAGAGACGGCCCTACCACAGCCTCAGCGCTGGCCCTGGAGCTCGGCTTGTTGGCCCCCAGCCTGAGCCGTGTCCGGGTGCCCCTCTAGCCCCGTGTCCCCTGGCATCCTGCTGGCGGGCCGCTCCTCCCCCGGGCCTGGGGGCTTTGTCCTGCAGGCAGGGCTGCATTGCTGGGGGCGTCCCCTGGCACCCGCACTTCCTCTGGTGCCTGGGGGACAGGATCTGGGCAGTCTGAGGACAGACGGCTCCCTTCAGGCTGCTGCGGGGCAGGGGGCTGACGTCCAGGGCACAGCCTGGCGCCAACATGAGCCAGGGGCACGAGGCTGGAGGAGGCTGGCAGCCCTGGTGGGCGGTGGAAGCCGCTTGGTAGGAGGCCTCCCGGGGAGCGGGCATTGCTCCCTTGGCCTCTGCCCAGCAGTTTGGAGGCAGCCTGGGGCTGCCCTGGGACACCACAGCCCAGCAGCATCCGCCCGGCCCTCTGGCCTGGCCCTGCTGCAGCTTCCGCCCGCCCTCTGGGTTGCCAGCGGCTCCCTCCCTCTTCTTTGTTTGGGTCCTTGCTGCCTGCTGCCTGCCCTTGCTGGGGGACACCTTGGTGCAGAAGTCGGGGCGTGAACTGGCTGCAGGTGGATGGGCGGGAGCGGCGGGGAGGAAGCTGAGGGTGCAGCCTGGCACGTGGGGAGCCTGGGGGTGGGGGTGGGTGGCTGCGAGCCACCGGGGACGGGCCCGCTGGGCTCCGGGTCCCCAGGGCCTTGAGGCCCAGAGTCCTGCCCGGTGGCGTTTCGTGTTCCCAGACCAGTGTCCTCGGGCTGGGCTGAGTCTTTGTGGCCCAGCGGTGGGATGGCCTCCATCTCCCAGTTCCTGAGCAAAGGCAGAGGCCGTGTGAGACTGCAGGTTAGATGAGATGGCAGGCTGGGGACTTGCCCTTCTCAGACCAGGACTGCCACGACCCCTCACCTGCCTGGACATCTGTGGCAGTCCCTTGGATTGTTTTTGCCTCTCAAGCAACAGGTGCTGTTGGCTGGGCCCCGCAGTCCCTTCCAGTTGCCCGTCTGTGGCTGGGCGCACGGTGGGCCTTTGGGTTGGAGGGTCCCTAGTGCCGCCCCGCAGCCTCCGCCAGTCCCCCAGGTGGCCGTGGGACCGCCTTACACTTGCTGTCCCTCCTGTCTTCCCAGGGCTGCCCTGCCCCTCCCTTCAAACCGTGGCTCTGCGGCTTGGCCACCTGCTCTCTGCTCCCGGCTCAGATCCTGCTTGAGCTGCTGCCCTGGGGACCCGCCGGTCTGTGGCTCTCCTGTGCCCCCAGGGTCTCTGAAAGCTGCTGTTGGATCCCTTGTCGCCCACTCGATGCTCAGGTCCCCAGGGCCAGGCCCCCTTGACCACGTTGGACACATTGCCGGGTGCACCTGTGGAACTGGGCCGAGTCCTCTTGGGTCCCTGTGCCTGCCTGGGGTCTGCATGGCCGCACAGGACAATGATGGGGCGGCCTTCCAGAGATCTGAGGAGATGCTGGGCCCCCACCTGGATCTTGTCTGCTCAAGGCAGACACCCCTGCAGCCGCAGCTCTTGTTTCCACACTGATCTTTCTGGAGGATGATCTTACTGGAATTTTGCAAATTAAGCTTTAATATTTTTATGTTATCCATCCATGAAGTTTATGGAGTAAAGGAGCGCCACATGGTTAATTCAGAGAAAAGTCACCCCTAGCCGCCCTCGTCCTGTCCCGAGTCAGCTGCTTTGGATTCTTCTAGTAGATCTTTGATGCTTTCCTCTGAATAACACACCCGTGTCGCTACTGCTTGATTTTTTTCAACATTTACACATTATTTGTTGACTTGCAAGGTGAGGGTGCAGCAGAGTCAGACTCCTAGGCAGGGTGGGCGGGGCCAGAGTGCATCCTGAATCCCAGCGCTAAACCCTCTTTCCTCCCTCCCTGCCCGGGTTTGGTTTCTTCCAGCTCTGCAGGAAGGCGGCGGCCCTGCCTTCTGTGAGAAGATGTCCTACGGATCCATCGCTGGCAGCGGCGGCCTGGGGAGCCACGGCCCTTTTGGGGGGCCCTCCACACAAGGCTATCAGCCCCTAGGTAAGGACAGCAGTGGGCAGTGTGGGCGGGTCTCCACTGTGCTGTGTTGGTGGCTGTAGATGGGTTCTGTCCTGGCCGGCGCTGCCTGTGACCCGGGACCAGGGGTGACCCTGGCCCTGGGCTGGGATGGCACCGTTGGCGTTGGGCTGAGTCGGCACCAGGAGAGAGCAGAGTAGGAGAGGCTGCTCTGCTGTGGGGTGGACTTGGGTGTCTGCGGTCATTCTGCGGTGGCCTGCGGGTGCTTGGCAGATGGCTGAGTGGGTGACTGTGGAGCAGGTGTTAGCGTGCAGTGCGCAGTGCGGGAAGCGAGGCCCGCGGGGTGCTGGACACTGTCCTGAGCTACACCGGGCGGGATCCACTTCTAGGTTTCTGGGTGCCGAGCCCTCACCCCACAGGCTGACCGCACAGTCTGCTCACTCGCTGGCTCCCTTCCCTGGGCCAAGGGGGTTTTCGGCAGGACTGTGGCTTACGTAACTGATTTCGTGTCCTTGGGGGTGCCAGGCAGATGTGCGACTCAGTGAGTGTGAGTGAGTGTGCATGGGGACTTTAAATGTGACGGTTTAAGGCTTGGCGACATGGACTCCCAGGTGCCTCCCCTGGATCCCAGTTCCTTCCCGTCACCCCTGGGCTGTGGGTTACGGCTTCCTGGCTCTTGCTTGTGGTTTTGCTGCTACATGTCATAGTCTCACACAGACCTTGCGAGTCTGCGTGTTTTGGGACTCTGTACGGTTGAATTATTCTGCAGTTTGCTGGTTGTGCTGTTTTGCCCGAGTCACTGCCGTTCACGTGGCTGCCCTTCCATCTCCCTTCTCTGTGGCGCTGGGTCATGTGCGTGGCCGTGGCAGGTGTTCCTGGTCCATGGGCGAGGGGCTGTTAGGGCACCTGTTTTGGGCCCTGTTGCGTGGTGGTGCTGAGGACCCTTGGACGCTGGCGCTGTCGGGACGGCCCAAGCGAGGGGGTGGCCAGGGGTGGCCAGCTCGGTGACCGGTGGTCGTGCTGACCTGCCCCTGCTTCCCATCCCTTCACCGGGCGGTGGCGGCCTTAACTGTTTGCCCGTCTGTGGGCGTGGAATGGTGTCTTCTGGTTGTAATTCACATTTCTCTGGTAACTCATGGGATTGATCAGGTTTTCGTGGGATCACTGGGCATTTGGGGCTCTCTGGGTAACTCTTTCGTGTATTTTTCCTTTGAGTTTGTCTTGTTCTTGTCGATGTACAAGGTTTCTGGAGGTGAAACCTTTGTCCACTGGGCCTGCTTTTCATTATGGTGCTGCTGAGGAAAGCAGGTTCTTAATCACGACGTAGCTGAGTTTATCAATCATCCCTGTCATGGTGTGCGTTTTCTGTTTAATAAATTCTATGATACGGTGATAATGATTTTGCCTTTACTTCCTCTAAAGCTTATATAATTTGTTTTTCATATTTAAGTCTTGCAATCACCTGGAATTGATTTTTGTTTATGGTGAGAGGTGGGGAGGGGCGGGTGGAGTGCAATAGCACTTTTCTCCGTATAACAGATGGTCCCTGGGCCCTTGACTGAAAATTCCATCCCTTTCTGCAGACCTGCAGTGCCAGCTCTGTGATGAGTACAGTTTCCCTTACAGGTTCTCCTGGTCAGGTTTTCTATTCCTGTGCAAAGTTCTACCCTAATTTTCATGCGGTTGTTGTAACTTTGATATTTTTTAGGGCAAGTTGCTCTACTTGTTTTTCCTTAGAAATGTCTTGGTATTTTGGCCTTTTGCTGCTGAATAGATTATAGAATCCCTGCGTCAGACTTGGCCTGCGATTGCTGTGCTTCCGCTGTGTTAACGTGTGAGAATCGGAATCTCTGTCATCATCAGTCTTCCAGCCCATGAACGTGTCGGTCTTTCTGTTTATTGGGTCTTTAACATCTTTCAATAAAGGTTTATAATTTTCTCCATAAAGATCTTACATATCTTCCATTAAACTTAGCAAAATGACAACATGTTTTTTGCTGCTTTGATAATTGGTACCATTATGAATGGTATAGATTACACGTTCCAAGTCATGGTTGCTGGTGCACGCACACACGACTGGTTGTTTTAAGAAGGAAAGTCCAGAGGTTTTGTTTAATTTTTACATCCTATTTTTTAACTTTCTAAATGTGAGATACTTCAAACAGAACAGTAGACGCAGTGATATCATGAACCCAGCACCCGTCCACTGGGTTTCGGGGTGAGGGGCATCCCCCGTGGCTGGTCCAGCCTCACCTCTGCCCTCATGACCCCTCTGCCCAGGGCATTGAGAAGGAAGCCCCAGACGTCAGCACATCTCCTGTGTGAGTATTTCAGGGTGTGTCTCTTTTCCATGACCAAGTGTCGTACAGTTGCAGCCGTGGCTTCCTGCCCACCGGTGGGTTCCGGCGCACCACAGAGACATGCGTTTCCACGGGGTGCTTACGAGATCCACGCGTTGTAGTCAATGATGCGCCTTTTAAGTCTTTCCAAATCTCTAGATTCTCCTCTATCTTAGTTTTTCTTTTTTCCTCCTGAACTTTATTTCTTGAGGAAGCCAGGTTCTCCCTGTGGAGTGTAATTGACTTTTGCCCACTGACTTTGTCCTGCCATTTTGCTAAAATCTTTTTATTAATTGTAATAATTTGTAGAATCTTGGGTTTTCTGTATAGACAGTGTCATTTATGAATAACAACAGTATTTTCCTCTTCTATTTCAATGCTTTTATCTTTTACTTATTTTTCCTGCCGTCTGGAGCCGGCCCGATGCTCTAGTTCAGGGTTGAGTAGAAATGGTGCTTATGTTCTGTGTGAGTTTTGGGATGAAGAGGACTCTGTGTTCCTCACAGGCATCTGGGATTTTGCTGTAAAACTGCCACGCGGGCCTGGAGTTTTCTTTGTGGACTGCTTTGGACTGCCCGTTACTCTCTCCGTCTGTGAAGGCTGTCCAGGCTCTCTGTTTCTTCTTGGGTCAGTTTGTTGTGTTCTTCTGGACATGAGTCTGCTTCGTCTAAATGTTCAAATTGATTGAAATGACATCGTGCGTGGTAGCGTGTCACTGTCCAGTCGGACCTGGGCAGCATTATTGTTTGGTCAAGGGCACAGCTCTGAGGGTAGCTGCTCTGGTTCCGACCCCCTGCCCTGCCGTGTTGCAGCTGTGTCCTGACCACCTGAAAATGGACCAGGTTAGGCTTCCCTCCTGTCGTGGTGGAGACTGAGCAAGTTAACCCGGTGAAGCTCTGTTCCTGTTGTTTTGGTAACATCTGTGGTACCTGGATCACATTCTCTTTTTTATTCCTAATGTTGTTTATTTGTACCTTCCTGTTTTCTTCTTTCGTAAACAATATTGTCAGACCCTTGGCAGTGTTATGAGCCTCTCCAAAGAGCTGACTTGACTTTCTTGATCTCTATCATATGCTAGTTTTAAAATTTGATGGATTTCTGCCCATGTTTTTACTATTTTCCTCCTCCTTTCTTTGAGTTGACGCTGTTTTATTTTTCTGACTCCTAAGCTGGATGTTTACCTCATTCAAATTTAGTTTTTATTCTTTTCTAATAAAAGTATTTAAGATTATAAATGTCCAAATAATCACTGTTTTAGTCGAATCTCACACATTTAAAAATATATAGTATTTTTTTGTTAGTGTTTAGTTGTAAATATTTTATGTCCATTATGATTTCTTCTTTGATCCAGGATTTATTTAGAATTATAGTTCGTCATTTCCAAACATACGTATTTCTTTCTAATTGTCTTTTTAAAATGATTTCTAAGTTAATTGCATTTCTGTCAGAGAAGGGTCTGCATCTTCCTGATTTGTTGACAGCTGTTGAGACCACAGCTGCTTCTGGGATGCTGGTGTGATTCTGGGGGTGACCAGGAAGGCTCCCAGGGAGGCAGGGCTGGGCCTCCCAGCCAGAATGGTGGGGCCCTGCGGAGACCCCAGGTGTGGGAGCAGCTGCCGTCACCAGTACCTGCTGTGTGCCAAGCGCCGTGTGTTACGGCTTACTCGGGGACCCTAAAGTTAACTATGAAGAGCTCAGAGTGGGCCCTTATCGTAAAATCTCATCGCAAATGCAGCAAAAAGCCAAGTGGGACGTGACTAACACACACAGAGTTCACATAAATAGAAGGAACTGCCCCCGCCGCCAAATCTTCATGCGGGTGGGCCAGATCTGTGACGGGATCGGGATGGCTCGCAGCACGGGAGAAGGCACTCGGCCTCACCGGTACCTGGAGAGCTGGAAGTGAACTTGGCCATTCTCCCGTGGCCAGGCTGTGGCGGGGGGGCTCCCCCGGAGGGGAGGGCACACGGCTCCCTGCCTCCAGACCCCGCTGCCTTCCCTCTCAGCCCAGCCACGCCTCTTCTCTGTTAGGGAATAATCAGAGATACAGGCAGAGGTGTTTGCCACATGGGGGTAGGAGACAGAGTTCAGAAATGCCATCACCCCTCAGCCTGGGGAGACAGTGAAGAGAGCCGGCCGCCGTGGGGATCAGTTGTTGGAGAGTGCCGACGACCCATCCATGGCCCGGTGGGATGACGGACGGACGTGGGGAATGAAACAGGCAAAGCCCGTCCACAGTCTTCTAGTTGCGTGAGACCTCAGCCCGAGTGTGGACAGTGTTTACCTAGGGATGTGTGGTTGCAAATGATCTTTATTGTTTCCTTTTTAATTGTCTGCATTTACATGTAAATTGTCCCAGTTCCCCCCCCACCCCCCAAAGTTCAAAGTTCACGTGATTCCGGAGGGCAGATCAGACTGGCCCCTCCATGGGTGTCTGGGAACCTTGTGGAGCAACCAGGGGGAGGTGGGCAGGGTCTGGACTCCTGGTGACCGGATGCCAGCGAGGCTTGGGCATCGAGTGGCACCTGGCCTGCCAGCCGGGCCTGCGGTCTCCCTGCTCCCCACGAAGCAGAAGGGTGACCCCATCGCCCGGGACCTGGGCGGCTGCATCTCCACCCTACACAGTGCTGTCTGGGCAGCCGTCACTGGGGCCGGAGTTCCCGGGCCTGGGGAGTGTCTGCCTGCAGGGGAGGCTGGGTGGGTGCCTGAGGAGGAGACCCTGCCTGGAGGCTCCCCAGGAAGCCCCTGGGGAAGAGGGGAGGTTAGGCCCTGACCTCGTGTGAGATGGGCCCTGTCCTGGACCCTCAGACCCGCAGATACACCCAACGTGGAGGCCTTTTCTGCGAAGGAGCTGCCGCTGTAGGAGCTCAGCGCTGAGACGGGCCGGGACTGCCAGTCCCCAGGACTTTGCCAGACTGTCGACGTGCTCAGATGTCTCCCCTGGAGCAGGCTTCTGGCAAGTGCCCTCCTCGTAGAGCCAGGCGGAGCAGGGCCCACGCAGCCTCATGGGCTCTGGCGTGTAGCCTCTGCCCGGCACCACCGCCTCCGTGGGCCCCAAGGTGCCGCGGACAGAAGGCAGCTTGCTCAGAGAGGTGTCTGAGTGTCTTCACGACGTGCATCTTAGGGCTCAGGAATTTTGGCAGACCTGTGCAGGAAGTGTTTCTCAATGAACGAAAATTATTGGAGAGGAAACCCCACAGTTGCTCCTCAGCTCGGCAGCCGAGTGTCAGGGGAACTCGTTTTTATTTTCACTTCCAGTACACCAGGAACAGTGTTTTCATGAAATACAGCAGTATGGTCCTGTGCTGGTGTTGCGGCTATTTCAAATTGCCACAGACGTTCCCAAGGCCTTATTCTCCGTTTTTGCCGCGCTGTTTGTTGCACACAGATAACACCTGTCAAAGGCCTGGCCTGGTCTGTGGGCCACATCTGAGGCTCTGCTCTAAGGAGTTTCGTACTGGTTTGGAATTACCTTTCAGAAGAACCTGGGTGTGGAGAAAGATTGGAAAATTTAAAGTTCTGAACTGATTGCTCTCTTTCAGCAAACGGGGCGTTCTGGAGGGTGTGGCAGTCAGGGAGGGCTTCCTGGAGGAGGTGGGTCTGAGTGAGTGGAGCTGTCAACATGGATGTTTGGAGGGCCTGGCACACCTGCTGTGCTGCGTGAGAGCCTTGTTCTACCAGCGGCACCCTGAGCCACTCTGCAGGCAGGCGGGGCTGTCTGTAGAGACCGAGACTGTCCCTTGCTGTCTGTAGAGTGCGCTAAATGTTGGACTGAGTACGGAATCCGTCATTTCCCCTGCCCGTCGCCAGAGCGCAGCCTGCAGGACCCCTGTGTGGGCAAGGACGGGGAAGGTGATCTGGGGCCGGCCGGTACACCCAGAGGCCCAAGGGCCAGGAAGCGAGGTACTTCCGCTGGGATGCTGGGTCTGGGGGTCCCAGTGAAGGCCACCCAGAGATGATGAGCACTGAGGAGGCAGGGTCAGGCGGGGCATGGACTTCCAGGGGCTCAGGCTGTGGGTGCTTCCCTGGTGGCACAGTGGATAAGACTCCTTGCTCACAATGCAGGGGACCTGGGTTCGATCCCTGGTCAGGGAACTAGATCCCACATACATGAGGCAACTAAGGGTTCGCATGCTGCAACTGAGGAGCTGGCAAGCTGCAACTAAGGAGCCCACGTGCTGCAACTAGGACCTGGTGCAACCAAATAAATAAATAAATATTAAAAACAGACAAACACTAAAAGCGGGGGCCTGGCCCGTCTCCACCCTCACCCCCACCAGCATGTCCCTTCCCAGGGCCAGCTGATGGCGTGGTGGGGCTGGACCAGTGGCAGGAGGGATGTTGCCAGGCTGTCAGGGCCCTGTGGGCTTCAGGGACGAGGCTGACCCTACAGGACAGAGTGAGGGGCTGGACCGGCTCCCGTGACCCCTTGGTCTCTTGGCCCCAGAGCCTGCATCCTCCTTGCAGAGGGGGCTGGCAGGCGAGTGTCGGGTCCTCGGCGTGTGCTTCAGGAGGATGCTGCGTGGGAGGGGAAGCCGAGGGCAGGACTCATGCAGCTGGGCAGGAAGGCAGGGGTCAGTGGCGCCCCAAGGGGTGGGTTCTTGGCCAGGGTGTCTGGCGTGTCAGTGGTGAGTGCTGTCCCCAGGCTGGCCCTGGCCCCAGAGGGCCTTCTCCCTGTGGACAGGAGACAGCTGTCCCAACCTTCTCACTCCTTTGCCCCTGACATCAGCTTCTGGAGGCAGGTAGGGCTGGGTGGCCCTTTTTGGAGGTAGATGGGCACCATGGCCCGGAAGTGAGGTCCTTGCCGCATGGCGCCCAGCCAGGCAGCTGCAGGGCCAGGACTTGGACCCAGGCCTCTGGACAACCCAGCAGGGAGGGGACCGGTGGGTGGGAGCTGGCAGCAATGTTCTGGATCTGAAGAGGCTCCCCGGGAGCCTCCACCGTATCTGCCACTCCACTGGCCGGGGCCTTAAACACCCGCCTTTTGGTGCCTTTCCAGGGCCAGGGGTCGCCACGGACGGCAGCGGGACACCGGAGCGCACCTCGCCGCCTGCCGGCCCGAGGAAGGACTTGGCTGCAAGGGCCCATGGCCGGGTGGCGGGGCCCAGGGCCTCCCGGGCCAAGAAGAGGAAGCCCAACTTCTGTCCGCAGGAGACGGAGGTGCTGGTGGCCAAGGTCAGCAAGCACCACCAGCTGCTGTTTGGCACCGGGCTGCTGAGGGCCGAGCCCACCCGGAGGTACCGCGTGTGGAGCCGCATCCTGCAGGCTGTGAACGCGCTGGGCTACTGCCGCCGCGACATCGTGGACCTCAAGCACAAGTGGCGGGACCTGCGTGCCGTCGTGCGGCGCAAGCTGGGCGACCTGCGTGGAGTGGCCCCTGGCCCCGGCCCTGCCAAGCCCCAGGCCCTGGCTCTCACGCCTGTGGAGCAGGTCGTGGCCAAGACCTTCTCCTGCCAGTCTCTGCCCTCTGAGGGCCTCAGCCCCGAGTTGCCCAGAGGTGAGTTCATCGCCCAGCTCAGCCGGCAGGAAGCTCGTGGCCACTGAAGGCCACTGTCCCTCCCCTCAGTCCTCCCTCCACGATCTCTGGATCCTTCCTGTCCTTCATCCTCTGCTCCTTCACTCACGTGCTCGCCCAGCCGGCCGTCGTGCACGTGACAGCGTCTAAACCCCAGGCATTCAGGGGCTTGGCTTCCTCCTCGGTGGTGCTCGTCCCCTCCCTCACCCGTCGCAGAGCAGAGCCAGGCACAGACAAGATGCAGCTGTCTTCTCAAGGGCACCTAGTTCCAGCCTTTGGGCTGTGACCTACAATGAGGAAGACCTCTTCTCCTGGCAGTGTCACACGTGAAGCTGAAACACAGGGTCTCCAGGGCAGCGCTTACCCTGCTCGTCCCACACGCACTTGCTTTTCTCTCTCTGTTTCTGGTTCAGTGTCCAGACGAGGCCTTGGCTCGGGCTGGGCTGGCCCTGCAGCTTCAGGATGGGCAGGTGGGGACCTGAGACCCTGTTACCCCGGTTACCTCGGGCCTCCCAGGCAGAGCCCTTCCCGGGCTTTCCAGGGGAGCATCGCTCTGCGGGGCCTGACTTCTCCACAGAGGCTGCAGTCAGGCACAGCGGGTCAGGGAGGGCGAGGTCAGCGCAGGCCTGCTGTCTGGCAGCCCAGAGAGCGCTGGGGCGGTAATAATAGGTGCCGTCTGGGCGGCACACGGGCCGCAGAACTGCTGTGTGAGGCCACCGTGGCAGCAGCTGTGGAGCCGGAGGAGGGTGAGGGCGCCCAGTACCTGCGCTGGGTCCCCGCTGCACGGGTGTCACATCTCCGTGCTGCCCTGGGGCTGGGCTGGCCTAGAGCCGGGGCTGCAGTGGGTGGCCCCTGCTCCCCTCCAGATGCCGGCCCAGCTCTGCTCTCCCTCCCAGCCTGTGTGAGGTCTGCGGGCTGCTCTCCTTCGGCTCCGGCTTCCTCCCCGTCCTAATATGTTCGAGGACTGGCCGTGGGTGTGGGGTGTGTCATAGCTTGTCCTTCTGTTGCTCGGGAGGGGCCGCTCTACGGTTTGTGTCCGTCCACGTGGTGGGCGGGCTCCTCGTTGCCGGCTCTTGGCGCAGTAAAAGGGCGTGTGAACATCTGTGTGGAAACACGTCCTCGCTTTCTTGGCGGGTTTGGATAAACACCTGAGAGTCGAATTGCTGGTCCAGCGTGAGTGTAAGTTTAACTTTGTAAGAAACTGCCGAGCCGTCGTCCACAGCGGTTGTACGTTTTCAGGCCCCAGGGCAGCTGTGAGAAGCCCTCTGCTTGGCGTCCTTTCTGGCAGTCGTGCTGGCTTCAGCCACACAGAGCTGGCGGGAGAGGGGCCTCGCTGCGCTGCAGCCCGGGCTCTGCACCAGGGGCTTGTCCTGTGCTGTCTGTCCGTTCATCCTTCCTCTTTGGTGCGGCGTCTGCTCACACCCGCGTCCATCTCTTCCTGGGCTGCTGGCCTGTCGCGTGCATCTGCTCAACCTTGATCCTGGAGACAAGGCAAGGGACCCGCCAGACGCCTGTATTGAACCTGTGGTCCACGCTGAGTTCATTTCTGAGTGTGGTGGATTTGGGGTCGAGGTTCTGTAGATGCCCAGTTACCGCACTGTTGGTTGGACATGGAATGACCTGGGCACCTCTGTTTTCACGTTTCTTTCAATCTGTGTCTCTGCTTATACAGCCCACGCTGTCTGATTACGGAAACTATGAGGCCAGTATTGAAATGAGTGGGGATCCTTTCCTCCTGTTTTCCGAAAGGCTTTCTGTAGAATTGGTATTATTCTTCCCTTAAGTGTGTGGCCACCATCTGAGACGGCCTTTCTTTCTCTGTGGGAGGATTGTCACCCACAGTCTCTCTAACAGTCTGTGCCACCCTTGCTGCGGTCCTTCTCGAGCGAGCTTCATTGTTTTGTGTCTTTCAAGGGACTTGCCTGTTTTGTCCAAGTTGTCAGAGTTGCTGGCACGAGTTGTTCCTAAAGTTCCCCTCGTGTCATCTGAATGCCTGTAGGACCTGTAGTGAGAGCTCCTGCTTCCTTCCTGATGTTGCTAATTTGTTTCTTTTCTGTTTTGTTCTCAACTAGTCTGGCTGCAAGTCTATCAATTTTGTTGATAGTTTCAAAGAGCCAGATTTTTACTTCATCAATTTTCTCTATTTACCCACTTCGATTTAACTGATTTCTGCTGACCTTTATTATTTCCTTTCTACTTTGGGGTTGATTTGTTTCTGTTAGATCGTTGACTTGGGACTTTTATCCTTTTCTAATGTCTCTGGTTGGACCCATCGTCCTGAGTGCTACTCTGTCTGGTGTCAGGTGTGGCCCCTCCAGCTGTCTCATGATTACTCTTACACTGATGCACTTTCCAATCCTTTACTTTATAAGCTGTATCTGATTTTACACGTGAGCTGGGTTTCTCGTGTTCGGCGTGCCGTCGAGTTTGCTTTTGTCCCATCTGACATCTCTGCTGTGGACTGAGTGGTGGCAGCAGTTCACCCTGAGCTTCCGGTGACGACAGAGATGTTCTGAATCCACACTCCAGCGTGGTCTTTACTGGTCATGCGTGGGCTGTGATGCATGACCCTGCTTTAGATGGGTTCTCTCTCGTGTCAAACGTGTGTGTTTGGGGTAAATCTGCCACGTTGATAGTTGCTTCCTTTGTTTCCCTGTGACCCCTCGTCCTTCTTCTCTCTGCCTTCTTCCTTTGGCGTGACCGAGCGTGGTGCAGTGCTCTGTGTTCCCTCCGCTGTGCCTTCTTCCTTTGGCGTGACCGAGTGTGGTGCAGTGTTCTGTGTTACCTCCTTCTTTCTCTGGCGTGGCCGAGCGTGGTGCAGTGCTCTGTGTTACCTCCGCTGTGCCTTCTTTCTCTGGCGTGACCGAGTGGGGTGCAGTGCTCTGTGTTACCTCCTTCTTTCTCTGGCGTGACTGAGTGGGGTGCAGTGCTCTGTGTTCCCTCCGCTGTTGGCTTAGGGGTGTTCTGGTTTTGAGCGGCTTTGCTTGGAGTGTGTAACCAGCGTCTTTAGCATCCGTGGCCTTCCCTCGAGGAACAGCCTCGCCTCCTCCTGGTGTGTGAGCTCCTTACAGGACTCCCGTCTGCGCCCCTGCACCCCGCACATACGTCATGTCTAACGCCGTTGGTGCTCGTTTGGCTCCGATGATCTGACTCTGAACTAGGTCAAGAGCGAGACAGGACGTCTTCGCTTGCCCGCACGCTTGCCCACTGCGGTCTTCAGCTCCTCCGGCCGATCCAAGCGTCCTTTGCCCTCCTGAGCTGCTTTCAACATTTCCTGTCCTGCATCTCTGGCTGAAAGAGCTTCTCTCAGCTTTTTTCTGTCTGAGAATCAGTCTTTATTTTGCCTCTAGTTTTGAAATATATCTCCACTGGGTACAGAGTTCTGGTTGACTGATTTTTTTTTCCTTTCTTTTCAGTGCTTAAAGATGTCATTGCGGGGTTTTCTGGCTTCCGCAGTTTCTGAGGCTGCTGTTGCCCTGGGCTGTGCCCAGCAGTGGGGGCTTGGCCCGAGGAGCTGCCCCCTTTGCCCTTCTCTTCGCCCCCCACTGAGCATTGCGGCTCCTGTTCTGTCTCTGAGGCTCTGCTGGACCCCGAGGGGACACAGCTGGGAGGGGGTGGCTCTGCCCAAGCATGGTGGCCCTGGGATCCACCCAGGGACCCACCTTCAGGCTGCGCAGTGAAGATGTGACCTCCCCCTCCTGTCTCCTCACAGCCACCGAGATGGACCTGAGTGACCTCCAGGAGCTGTTCCAGGAGACGTCGGCCAGCGTCTTCCGAATCAACTCCAATGGTGAGTCAGTGCCCTGGCCTCACCCTGCCCTGATCCGGGCCGCGGAGTGCACTGCGGGAGGTTCGGGGTGGTGGCCTCCCGCACTAGGGTGCCCTGTGGCCCGGGCCCTGCTGACGTAGGACAGCGGGGTGGGGGCAGGGCATGAGCCCAGTGCTTTGGGCTCAGGCTGGGCTGTGTCCTCGGCAGGTGCCCTCTTGGGCCCGTTCCTCCCTCCCCCGTCGCACACCTGGGACCTGGGTGGGCCCCCTGGGGAGGAGCGTGTCAGAGCCTCCCTCAGACTGGCAGGGCCGCCCCCTCACAGGTCACCGAGGCTAGGGGTCGGGGCGAGAGCCACAGCCCACGAGGACAGGGCTTGTCCTCCACTCCCTCAGGACACGGGGGCATGGGCACGGGGTGGCCTGGGCTCCCTGTACCCTCGGGGTGGGAGCTCGCGTTTGCCCTGAACTCGGAGCTCTCCCAGGTCAGAGAGCGCTGACCGGGGGGGAGAGAAGCCCCTCCCTCCCCAGAGCCAGGGCGAGGCCCACTGGGGCAGCTCCCCAGAGCCCCTGAGCCCCACTCGGGCCTGGGCGTCTGTCTCTGGACAGCTGGGAAGAGGGCTGCCCTGGGGCCCTGCTGTGGGGTCTCGGCATCCACGTCCCTGCACAGAGGCAGGCTGGGGGCGCATCCTGGAGGGTGGGGACTGCGTGGTGGAGCCCCGCTGCCCCTGACTCCTGCCCCTTTCTCTCGGCAGTGGCCTTCTTGGAGCAGAGCCTCCGGTCCCTGGGGACGCCAAGTGGCACGCAGGAGCTGCGGGACAGCCTGTGAGTGTGCGTGTGGTGCGTGTGGGTGTACACGGATGTGCCCTGCACCCACTCGCATGCCGGCCCATCCACACACCAGCCCGACAGCTGGCTGGGCTCACGTGGGGCCACCCCCAACACAGATGTGTGACACCCATGTAGACACACCTGTGTACAGGTGTGCACTCAGGTGGCGGGACATGCGTCTCTTGCACACTTTTTGCTTCACTGACTGTCCCCACACGTGTCTGCCACACACCAGAGCCTCGGCTGCACCTCCGAGGTCTGGGCCAGTCACCGGTGGGTTTAGCGTTCTCTGCCCTGATGATTCTTGTTGCTTTGGAATTAGCTGTTGTGGCAGCAGGGTAGGGCTTCCTGCTGGCGGGGCTCAGCCCTGCCCTCGGCTCCTTGCATCCCGCAAGTACCCTGGGAAGGAAGGGGGCAGGTAAGGCTGTTCCCCTTCATGGAGGAAGACTCTGAGGCCCCGGGAGGGGCTGGATGTGTGGGTCAAGCTGCACCTCTCTCAGTGGACAGGCCAGAACCCAGCCACCCACTCGTCCGTCCGTCCACCCACCCGTCCTTCCTTCTCTCCGTCCACCCAAGCAGTCTGGGACCACCCCTGCCAAGTCTCGGGGTGCAGAGCCAGGCGACAGAGGGCCCTCGGCAGATTTTGTGTGCAATTCTGCTTTAAGTTATTCTTTACGTTTCTTTTTGAAAGTAGCATGTATTGTTTCCTGATGGTGAAAGCAGTGTGTGCTCCTGGGCACTCAGGTAGCCTCCTGCCAGCCTCTTCTCAGGCCCACAGGCGTTTCGTGGAGTCGCGTGTCAGTCACTGATGTCCTGGATCCTACTCGTCACACTTAGGGCTGGGGCTGTGCGTGCCCCCGTCGCACACTGAAGACGTGCCTTTCAGAGGCACAGATGGCGCTGTCGGCTCTGTGTGGTTGTTCAGCTGAGATGCAGGACCGCTCTCGGGCTGGTCCGTCTTCAGCGTCAGGAACGTGCAGTCTGTGTCTGTGCTGCTGCCTGTTTCTGGGTTGGGCTCCCGGAGTGCGGTCCCCAGGGTCAGACAGGTGGCCTTCTCAGAGCCCTGACCCTTGAGCGCGTTTCCTGGGCTGCCTGGTCTGGGGGCTGGAGGATGCCATCACCGATGTGGGTCTGGAGAGGGGAGTGGGCCCTTCCCCGGGCCCCAGCTGCTCCCCACCCGCCCCTGCAGCCTCAGCTTCCAGGTCCACAGCTTGCTGAGTGCCTTCCTGCCCCCCTCCGCCCCTCAGGAACCCCAGCCCTCTGCCCCTCCTCCAGGTGGGGCTGACCAGGCTCCCTAGCCTGTGTGTCCTGGCCTTCCAGAGCCTTCCATGGCCACATATATGGGGGGAATTTGTGCACCTCCCGGACCGTTAGCATTTTTCTTTTTTTCTTTGCGGTACACGGGCCTCTCACTGCCGTGGCCTCTCCCGTTGCGGAGCACAGGCTCTGGACGCGCAGGCTCAGCGGCCATGGCTCACGGGCCCAGCCGCTCCACGGCATGTGGGATTTTCCCGGACCAGGGCACGAACCCACATCCCCTGCATTGGCAGGTGGACTCTCAACCACTGCGCCACCAGGGAAGCCCGGCAGGCGGATTCTTAAACACTGCACCACCGGGGAAGTCCCCTAAGTTTTTTTTTTTTTTTTTTTGCGGTACGCGGGCCTCTCACTGCTGTGGCCTCTCCTGCTGCGGAGCACAGGCTCCGGACACGCAGGCTCAGTGGCCATGGCTCACGGGCCCAGCCGCTCCGCGGCACGTGGGATCTTCCCGGACTGGGGCACGAACCCGTGTCCCCTGCATTGGCAGGCGAACTCTCAACCACTGCGCCACCAGGGAAGCCCGCCATTAGCATTTTTAAATGACTTGACACAGCATGGAGTTGTCAAGTCTATATTTTCTCCACATTGACAGTCGCCAGCTTTTGTATTTTGCCAAGTAAGGACATTAAAAAAAAAAAGTACGCTACCATGCACTATTGCCATCATATTAAAAAATAAAGATATTTCAGTACTCCTGAAGTAGGCAGGACCTGATCTCAGGAGAAAGAACAGTCTTTCAAATTGAATAAATATAGCTTCACGAGAACCTCACAAGGTTGAACCTGTTTTTCTCATCTTGTGTGAGACAGGCGTGGGCTTTGTCATTTCTGTGAGCCACCATGAGTGGCTCTGTCCCGCCCCCCAGCACGGGCTCCCAGACTGGCCGAGGTGGCTGGGGAGTGAAGGTGAGGCTCATCGGTGTCAGCCCAGGGCACTGCTGGGCCCCCCCGGCAAGAGTAGCTGAATGGATGGACGGTCCTTCCAGGAGCCCCGGGCAGGAAGTCTGCCCTGCGGCCTCACCTCCCTGCTGGACGTCCTCCAGCTCTGCTCATCTTTTCTGAAATGGTCTTGGCTACTTCCGATTGGTTGTATTTCAACATAAATTTCAGAGTCAGCTTGTCCTTTTCTGATTTTTGAAGCTTGCTCTAATTTTATACGGGGTCACAGTGACTCTGCAGACCCATTTAAAGAGAACTGGCCTCGTAGGGAACCTGAGTCTTCCTGGCAATGAACGTGGTCGGCTTTCGTCTCATTTACAGGTGTTTTTTTTCCAGCAGTTCCTTGTAGGTTTTAGTGCACTGGTCTTGCGTGTATTTTGTTAAATTTATGGTAATGATTTCATATGTATATATTTTAAAATTAATTAATTAATTTATTTTTGGCCGTGTTGGGTCTTCGTTGTTGCGCGCAGGCTTTCTCTAGTTGCTCCGAGCGGGGGCTACTCTTCATTGTGGTGTGCAGGCTTCTCCCTGCAGTGGCTTCTTTTGTTGTGGAGCCCGGGCTCTAGGTGCGTGGGCTTCAGTAGTTATGTCTCGCGGGCTCCAGAGCACAGGCTCAGTAGTTGTAGCTAATGGGCTTAGTTGCTCTGTGGCATGTGGGATCTTCCTGGGCCAGGGATCGAACCCGTGTCTCCTGCATCAACAGGTGAATTCTTAACCACTGCACCACCAGGGAAGTCCCTATATTTTTATACTGTTGTAAAAAGTATTGTTGCTTAAATTTCATTTCCCATTTTTGGTTCCGCTACATGGAAATACAGCTGATTCTGTTTATCGCCTGTGCCCTGTGCCCTCGTTAGATTCCATATTCCCTAGGATTTTTCTACATAAATGAACCTGTCGTCTGTGACAGAGGCTCTCCCACTTCGTTTTAAATCTCTGTGCTGCTTACCTCTTTCGGCCCGTTACAATGTTGTAACCGTGTCCTTTTATAGCTAGAATGTCATAAACCTATAAAGTTCCATGTGGAGGTAGGCAGTCCTGGAAGTGTACGCCTGTGCCGGTGCCCGTTCGGGGGAGCCGCCCGCCTGTCCTGGCAGTGACAGGAGGCTGCTTTGTCTTTACAGTCTCTCTTCAGCAAGTTGATCACCTTCCCTTCTCTTTTCTAGTTTTCTTAGAGCTTTTGTCATGAATTCTTGTTGAATTTTGTCGGATGCTTTTTCTGCATAGTTTATTGAGATGATTTTCTCCCTTTTAAATTTGTTCTGTTAGTATGAGGATTACATTAATTGATTTTGGATGTCAGACCAACCTTGCGTTCCTTGGACGATGTTATCCTTTTTGTATGTGGTTGGATTCAAGTTTCTAATATTTTGTGCAGGATTTTTGCTGCTCTGTTATGTGACTTTTGCTGCTCTTTGCTTTTAGATTCTTTGTTTAGGTTTTGGTATCAGGGTAATGCTGGCCGCGTAAAATGTAAGTGTCCCTTCTTGTCTGTTTTCTGGAGGACTCTATAGTATTGATATTACTTCTTTAAATATTTGATGGTGAAGTCGTCTGTATCTGTAGGAATGTTTTCGAGAACAAATTTAATTCCTTCAGTAGGTGTAGAGCTGTTTAGGTTTTCTGTTTCTTCCTGAGTCAGCTTTGATAATTCTTGTCTTTCAAGGAATTTTTCTTCTTCATCTTAGCTGTCAAATTTATTGGCATTTGGGATTCATAATATTTCCTTATCTGGGTGTGACAAGGAGGGAGGGCTCTGTGGCGCCAGCGACCACGTGACCAAATCCCGAGGGGAGACGCGGCGTGTGTCCCTGCTGTTTCCTGTGGCCTCCGGGCGACCTGGGAGGAAAGGGTCCCTGCACCACGTCCTCAGCCCACGCCCCCTTAGGTTGGTGCAGAGTCTCCTTCCTATGCCACCCCCATCCCCCTTTCCGCATGCCGCAGCTCCGTGTGACCCAGGGGCCAGCGTCGGGGCCTGGGGCCTGCCCGTGCCTCCCGGGGCGTCCACCTCGGCAGACGGCACCCGGCTCCGTGGGTGGCCTGTCCGGAGCTTCCCATGTTCAGCCCAGGGTGGCCTGGTGCCGACGCCCGCTGCTGCCACGTGGGGGTCCCACAGGGGGCAAAGGGGGGCATCTGCGCTGCAGCTTGAAGGTCGGGAGGGTCTCTGGTGTCTGCGCCCCGTAGTCAGGCCAGGGCCCTTCCCTCACTTGGGCCTGTGAGCCCGCAGGAGGCCTGAGGACAGGGTCTGCCCTGTGTCACTCCATCCACAGGGGCAGTGGTCAGCCCCAGGCGGCGAGGGGCTGGTCTTTTCAGCACCTTCAAGGTCACACTCAGAATCATAAACTGAGGGGCTGGGAGAGGCCCTGGGCCCGGCCTCCCCCTGTTCCTGGGTCTGGAGGTGGGAGTCTCACCGGGGCCCCCAGAGGCCTGGGGGAGGGCTGGGCTTTCCTCAGCGGTGGTCCCAGGGCCACCTGTGCGGCCACCGTGCTTCCTGGGCCCCGACCGGTGCTGACCCACAGCGGCCTTTCCGCAGGGAGGGCTCATGGCTGGGGCCCCGGGGGTGCAGCTACCGAGCCCGTGGCTTGGGTATGGGGTCCATGGGGGCTGGGAGGTGAGGGGCCTGGTGACGCTGACCTGAGTTCACGGTGTCATGTCATTTCCCCCCTCCCCCCGCCTCGCCTGCCCCCCTCCCGTGTCTGTCCGTCCCTGGGCCTATCTTTACGTCCTTCCCGTCTGTTCCCTTTTTCCTCTGCACGACTCCTCCTTTCCTGTGCACTTGCCTGTCCCTCCGCGAGCCCGCCACCTGCCGTGCTGCCCTTCTGTGTCATCGCCCCTTTCTGCTGCCCGCCCCCTGGTCTTCTCTCCCCTCCACACCCACTCCAGGCACACGGTGCAGCAGCAGACCAACCACGCGATCGCAGCCAGCACCAGTGCCCTGAAGCAGATGGCTGAGCTCCTGCGGGGCTGCTCCCGGGTATGTTCGCTGGGGGCCGGAGGGGGCCAGGGCCCGGGGCGCGGGTGGGGAGACAGATGCTGGCCACGCGGCTGCTCGGGGCAGAGGTCGCGCGTTCCTCTGTTCACCGGGCCGTGGGCCGGGCAGCGGTGCAGGTACCGTGGGCTCCCGGCCTCCTGGGCAAGAGTGCCCTGTCCCCCTGCCCTGCTCTACGTGCCGCTCACCCACCTGCCACCTCTACGTGTGCCCTTCCTGCCACTGCACTCACCGTCGGCCTCCTCAGCGTGGTCACGGCCACTGCATCCCAGACCACGGCCCCTTCACAGCCCCCATGTCCCCGCTGCCCCTCCCCACTGGCCTCTCACGTGCCCTCCAGCCCTGGCCGGCTGTCTGTTATCCACACCCTACCTGCTCCCCCAGAGGTTGAGGGAGCCCAGAGCATGCAGTGTTGTTAAGCCCTCGCGGGTTACAGAGCAGGGGCCTGTTTTCTTCAGTGAAGCTTGTTTGTTGCCCATTCGTTTACACGTGGCCCAGGGCTGCCAACAGCTACAACAGCAGAGACCCACCTCCAAATCCTAAAAGCTGAGGTGTGGCCCCTCGCAGAGAGGCCCTGCCTCTGGTGAGGAAGACTCAGGCCCCATGGTGAGCCCCGCGGGCGCCGTCCAGCAGTGGGCAGGCGTGGACCACTGATGCTGCTCAGCCTGGGTGAGCACAGAGCTCCCGCAGGGTGAGAGGAGCACGTGTGTGTTCTGTTTGTCCGAGGTGCCCGGAGGTCCCTTTGGAGACAGAAAGCAGACGTGGTAGCCTGGGCTGGGGACTGGTCTCAGGAGGACACAGAGGGCTTTGGGGGTGATGGAAATGTTCTAAAACCAGGTGCTGGTGACGGTTGTACAACCGAAGCTTACACTTAAGGTGAACTGTACACTTAAGATAGATGGATTTTTACCTAATAAAGTAGACCCAGCTCGAAAACTTGAGTTACACTTTGATTAAAAAAAAAAAAGACACTTAAAAAAAGTCCTAGGATCAGGGGTCAGGTGTCCCTGCATGGCGTGGGCAGGATGCACCTCAGGTGGAGGAAGCACTCAGAGCTTTGCTGGGAGTGACGGGCACTGTTCTGCATGCGATATAACAATCACAGCCTGGTCGTCGGGACCAGAGGCAGGCGCCTGGTCCTGGCCTTCGCCCAGGGTTCACGCAGCACAGGGCAGCGTCTGCAGCGGTTCTGAGGCCTTGGTGTTCATGGGCCTGTTCACGTGTGGCCTTGTGACGCATGTCCCCGGCTCTGTGTATGTCACGAGGGCTGGAAAGCAGAGTTGACCCCCTTGGGAGTTCAGAGGGCTCACTTTTAGCCTAATATATCCTTCCTTCTTTCCATCCGCCCACCCACCAGCCCCCCGTCTGTCCATCTGTCCCTCCATCCATTTACCTGCCTGTCCACTGACTTACTCAGCCATCTACCCACCCATCCATCCATCTGAGAACCAACAAACATTTATTGCACACCTACTCTGTCAGATGCTGGGAGAACACAAGTGAGGTCCTGCGGGAGGACGTCTTGTCCAGGTGGGCAGCGTGGGTCACTGCTCTCGCAGGGAAGAAGGGCTGAGCCCGTCACCTGGAGCTGGTGGTGGAGCACGTGGGCTGCAGAGCTGGAGATGGTTTGCTCAAAAGCACTAAATGGCCCCTTGGGCCCTTAGGTCTGTCCTGGGCATACATACGGTGCCAATTATAAGAGCCTTACCTGGACACTGGGACAGACTCCACAGAGCTGTGAGGCCCAGACACTGCCAAGCGCCCTGGAAGGGCAGGTGTTGGAGAGCTGGTCTCCTGAAACGCGCCTGGCCTGCTGGTGCCCCGTGGCTCCTTCTCACCCATGGGCTTGCATGGGGTGCATGGTGGCAGTGAGGGCTGGGTTCTGGGACTTGAGACGCAGGGTCTGGGGAGTGTCCAGGGCCCTCCTGGGAGCTGACAGGAGGTGCTGGGGGCAGGAGGGGACCAGGAGCCTGTGTCCGCGTCCTGGTCCAAGGACCCTGGGACTGGCGTGGCTCCATTGGTGCTAGTGCTGTGTGGTGAGAGAGGAGGGGCTGTGGCTCCTGATGGCCTGGCGGTGTCAGGGTCCGGGGCTTGCTTGCCCGTTCCCTCGTTTGTCAGTGTGCCTTGAGTGCTGGCTCTGTGCCGGGTTTCATCCTTGACGCTGGGGTGCAGAGACGAACGAGAGATGAGGTCCCATTCCAGCAGGAGGACAGAGGCCGTGTGTGAGGGCTGAGGTGCTGGGGTCAGGATGGATGGTTTGCCGACCGCAGTTCTGATGCTGGGGATGAGATGCAGCCTCACCACCTGTGTGACCTTGAACAGGCCACTTAGAACTTGTGCCCAAGATCTCCTGAGCTGCTAGGTGGGGATTGTAACACCTCTCACCCGAGTAGTTTGTTTTGGGGACAGGACAGGCATATCACGTTAGAGCGGCTGGCCCCGAGGTCAGTATTGATGATGCCTGTGGTTTGGGTGGAGATGGTGTTCACGGTGATGCTGGCTGAGCCCGTGGAGCCCTTGCTGGTGTTTGAGGTGATGGAGATGACGGCACCGGCTGATGAAGATGGGGATGAACCCAATTTTAATGGCAGAGGGGGTGGTGACGGCCGTGAGGCTGGGGATGGATGGACGGGGACGCTGTGGTGCAGGTGCTGCCAGGAGGGACGGGAGGGGCACAGGAGCATAGTGAACTGAAGTGCCCAGGGATGGAGGGGCCGCGGGGGCAAGATGAGGCCTCGGCAGCCTGTTGAAGCCGCCCCCCACTCTTTGCAGCAGGAGCGTCTTCAGCTGGACCGTCTGAAAACTCAGCTTTCAGACGCCATCCAGAGCTATGGAGTGGTGCAAAAGGTGAGGCCCCTGCAGGTCCCCTGAGCACCCACTCTGGGTCGGCCTGGTACAGTCCCATCCCCCAAAGCAGAGGAAGGGCCACCTTGCAGACGTTGGATAATCGCCAGGATCTGGCTGGTGGGACCACAGCATGCGTGCAAGTGAGGGATGTTTACCTCTGGAGCGCTGCCCAAGAGGGTCCTCATGACAGCCCCGTGGGAGGTGGGAGAACAGGTATCACCCATCCTTCCACACCCGCCCGAGGACGTGGGAGGAAGCCATCTAGCAGGTCAGCCCCCAAGCCCAGCCAAGCTCCCAGTTTTCCAGAGCCCTGGGGCAGCTGAAGGTGTGCTTTGCTGTGTCATCGTCAGTACTTTGTGTTTACCTGACTGTTTCTTCTCTTTTCCCCACCTTTTCTGTTCTTCCCGTCTCCCTTTTCTTGTACTTTATCCAACAGAGAATTGCAGAAAAGTCCAGAGCACTGCTTCCCACAGCACAGAGGGTTGGCAAGCAGCAGGTGGGTGCCGAGTATTTACCCTGGCCAGTGGGTGTTAGAGGACAGCATAGAATCCAGTGCCACTGGGGCTCCAGGGAAGGGCGGGGAGGACCAAGGTCCTACCGTATGGCACAGAGAACTGTGGTCAATATCGTATGATAAACCATAATGGAAAAGAATATAAAAAATAATGTATACCCGTATAACTGAATCACTTTGCTGTACAGCAGAAATTAACACAATATTGTAAATCAACTAGACTTCGATAAAAATGTAGGTAAAATAAATAAAATAAAATAAAATAATGAATTAAATATCCTTAAAATAGAAAAAGAAATTGACATTTTGCCCTCAGGTCTCTGGCATGGGCTTGATACAGGGAAGTGCTTGCTGACAGTTCTACCTACTGTACAGGACCAACTTGTATTAGACCAACCCTCCTGTGAGTAGGAATGATAGAAAATCCAGTAAAGAGTGTAATTGGAGTCCTAGATGAACAGGGGAGAGAGAGAATGGACAGAAACAATATTTGAAGAGGTAATGGTTGAGAATTTTCCAAAACTGTCCAAATACTTCAAGCCACAGATTGAAGAAGCTCTATGATGAATAGGATAAAGTTATCCTGTTTCTTAAAGCTACGCTTAGTCACATCATAATAAAAACTTGAAAACCAAAGACAAAAATAAAATCTTAAAAGCAGATTAAAGCCAGAAAAAAAATCTTAGATGCCCAAGAAAAAGTCACATTATTTTTAAAAAAGCAATGAGACTTACACTGGACTTTTTAAAAGAAACAGTGGAAACCAGAGAACAGTTGAAAGAAAATAACTACCAACCTGGAATTCTACATCTGGTGAAAATATTTTTCAGAAGGAAAGGTGAAATGAAAACATATTTAGAGAAACAAAAACTGAGAGAATTCATCAACGGAACTCTCTAAAAGTAGAAGAAGGAAGATAATCCCAGATGGAAGCGTAGTAATGGAGGAAGGAATTATGGGCACTGAGAACAATAAAATGTGGATACGCCTAAATCCATGTTGACTGTTGAGTAATAATAATAATGACTTGTGAGGCTTAAGATATGGGGCAAATGAAAATACTTGCACAACAACAGCACAGAGGACATAAAGGAGGTAAATGGTGTTAAGGTATTGTAATGTCCTTGCGTCATCAGAGAAGAGACAAAAATACCAACGTAAGGTAGGCTGTAATAATCCAAG
This sequence comes from Lagenorhynchus albirostris, assembly GCF_949774975.1. Taxonomy (NCBI): domain Eukaryota; kingdom Metazoa; phylum Chordata; class Mammalia; order Artiodactyla; family Delphinidae; genus Lagenorhynchus; species Lagenorhynchus albirostris. The sequence goes on along the minus strand of NC_083111.1, from coordinate 80,502,889 downwards.
GATGCGTATTGCATTGTGGGTAATACTAAAAGGACAATACAAGAATAGACAGTGCAACATAAATAGAGAGGTACCTATGAAATAATAAAACAAATGCTTAATTTAAAAGCAAAAAAAAAAAGAAATCAACACAAAACAGGAAAAAATAGGAAATAAATTGTAAGATGGTTGATTTATACCACTTATGCTAAGCTAAAATGGACTAACCCTTCCAATTAAAAGGCACAGATGGTCAGACTTGGTTAAAAGAAAAAAGCTGTGTAGTGCTCAGAAGAGTCAAACCTTAAATATAAATCCAGAAAAATGTTGAAAGTAAAAATATGGAAAAAAATATACTGTGCAACCAAAAGCTAAAGAAAGCTGGTATAGCCATATTAATATCAGAATAAGTAGACTTCACATGAAGAATTCTTAGTGGGCATACGGAGGTATATTTTGTAAGGATAAAAAGTTAATTCAAATGGAAGACATAATTTTAAATTTATATGTACCTAACAATATACCCTCAAAAATAGAAGTATAAAGCAAAACTGATAGTAGTAAAAGGAAAGCTAGTAAATCCACGATCACAGTCGGAAATTATGACACACCACTCTAAATGACTAATAAAATAAATTGAAAAAATTCAGGAAGGATATAAAATATTCAAGCAATACTACTGATTAATACACTGACCTAATTGATATTTATGACACTAAGAGAATATACACATAATGCATATGCTGGATGGTAAAGCAAGTCTCAGCAGATTCCAAATGACTGACATAATACTGAATATGTTCTCTAACCAGAGTGCAATTAAACTAGAATCTGGTGACAAAATTCTCAACACCAGGGGTTGAGAATTTAAATAATATAATTTGAAATAACCCATGGATCAAAGAAGAAACCCTAGTAGAAATTAGAAATAATCTTGAACTGAACAAAAATGAAAATGCAACAAATCAAAGCTTATGGGTTGCAACTAAAGCAGTGCTTAGAGGGAAGTTTATAACTTTAAACACATATATTAGAAAAGAAGCACGTGTGAAAATTGGTGATCTAATTCTCAATCTCAAATGGCTAGAAAAACAAGAAAAAATTAAATCCAAAGAAAATATATAGGAAAAAGCAGAAACCAGTGAAAAATAAAATAGATGTACAATAGACAAATTCAACAAAGCCAAAGATTGGTTCTTTAGAATGATTAATAAAACTGTTAAATCCTACAAGGTTAATCAAGATACAGAGAGAAAATACAAATTACTAGCATCAGTAATGAAAATGGCTATATCATTATAGCTTCTAAAAACTAAAAAAAAAAGTAATAAGATACTGTTAGCAACTTCATACCCATAAATTTGACAACTTACATGAAGTACAAGTTTTTAAAGAAAAATGTAACCTCCCAGGATGTGTAAAAAATCTGGAAAGTCCAGTATTTATTAAAGAAATGAAATCCATAATTAACAAGCATCCTAGCAATAAAACTTCAGACTAGATGGCTTTACTGATGAATTCTCCCAAATATTTGAGGAATAAATAATACCAGTTTACACAAACTCTTATATAGAATATAAAAAGAGGGTATACGTCCCACCTTGCTTTATGAGGCTAGTAAATGGAAAATAACGTGCTGTCTCACGAGCATAGAAGCAAAAATCCTAACCAAAATGTTAATAAGCTAAGTCTAGCAATATATATAAAGGTAATACATCATTATAAAGTAGGATTTATTCTAGGGATGCAAGGTTGGTTTACATTCAGAAATAATCAGAGTAATTTACCATGTTAATTCAGTAAGCAAGAAAATCTATTTGATCATCCCCATAGACACGGAAGAGCATTTGGTAAAATTCAGCACCCACTTAGGGGGACTCAAAACTTTCCGCAAACTAGGAGTAGATAGGAATGCCTTTAATCTGATAAAGGGTACCTGCAAAAGTCTAACAGCAGCACACTCACTGGTGAGATATTAAAATCTTTTCTCCTGAGAGTGAGGAGGAGACATGGTGTCCAGTATTATTGCTTCTATTCTCCATTGCACTGAGGGCATACCCAGTGCAATAAGAGATGAAAAAGAAATGAAAGGTTTAAAACTGGGAAGGTTTAAAACCCCTTCACAGACAACATGATTGTGTAACTAGAAAATGTGAATGAATCTGATGAAACTTGAGAGTTCGTAAGTGAATGTAACAGGATTTCTGTTACCGTGTCAGTGTGCGAGAAAACATTGTGTGTGCGAGCAAAAGACAATTTGGAAATGATACTTAAAAAGTGACAGCATTTGTAATAGCATCAAAACAGGAAGACATCCATGGCCAGTTGTTGAAGCTTCTATATAGAAAACTATAAAACATTACTGAGAGAAATTACAGAAGATTAAATAATGGAGGGGTACACCATATTTGTAGATTGGAAACTTTGATGTAGAAAGATGTCAGTTCTCACCAAGTGGCTCTGTAGGTTCAATACAATCCAAATAAAAATCCTAGCAGGTTTTGAATATGTGTTTGTATATGACGCGTGTGTAAATTGTCAAACTGATCATAAAATCTATACGGAAATACAAAGACCCCCGAATAATGAAGACAGTTTTGAAGAACAGAACTGAGGGTTTACATTCCCAGGTATCAGAACACAATATAAAGCAATAGAAATTGGAACAGTGTGGTATTTGTTGAAGGCTAAGCAAACAGACCAGTGGGATCAGAGTCGCATATAGATGCAGACTCACACATACGTGATTACCTGGTTTGTGGGAGGCACAGGATTTGCACAGGACTTGATGCTGATTGGCTGATGGTTGAGCTGGGCAAGGTCCTGTTGAGCACACGGCAAGTACAGGGCCGAACGCCCTGCCCACTTCATCTCGGTGTCAGAGTGACTGAGGAGCGGTGTGCAGGGCAGGATGTCCACACGAGGCAACAAGCCAGCTCAGGCCGTGAGTACCCTCCGAGCCAGCAAGTGCTGCGGGCCCAGGGCCATCGCTGCGCGGCTGGGAGGCGCTGGAGCACTGCTGGCACAACAGACCCGTCGCCCCGCTTCGCCCAGGCTCAGAACACTTCCCTGGGCCACACATCTAAATGCGAGCGGTAAGGCAGCGAAGCTTCTGGAGGCCACCAGAGGAGGCTGCCTTCCTCGCACACAGAGGAAAATGTGCTTACTATAAAGAAAAAGTGACAAACTTGACTTTGTTACAGTCTGTACAACCCTCAGAGAGCGAAGAGGTGACCCACAGAGTGAGAGAAGGCATTTGCACATCACGTTTCTGAAAGGACTTCATAATATGTAAAGATCTCTTACAAATCAGTAGGAAAAAGACAAACAACTCAATTCAAAAACGTAAAGGGGCAAACACCTTGGGCATGCACGTTCAAAAGGGACGTCAGCATGGCTGGTCAGCACATGGGTGTGTGCTCAGCACGTGTCATTAGAAGCAGGCAGAGTTAACCCACGATGCTGCATCTCTGCACACCTCACCCCCACCAACACGACTAAAAAGAACGAATGAAAATGCAGGAGCATGCCGAGTGCCGGCAGGGTGTGCGGCAGCCGGAGACCCTGTGCAGTAGACGGGAGTGTGAGTGGTGCCCCCGCTCTGGTAGCTGAACACACCTGGGGAGTGAAACGTCCTGTCTGTGGCCTTGCAGCTCCACCTCAAATGTATACCCAGTGAAAAGTCACATAGAAGAACGCTGAGCACACATGACATACAGCAGCAGACACCTGGGAGAGAGCCAGCCTGCGGTGGGATGGACAGCATTTGTGCTGAGTCCGTAAATGGGAGACTGGCAGCAGAAGGGTTGTGCTGTGGCCAGCAAGGCCCCGGTGACACCTCGGACACACGCTGAGCCCAAAGGGGATAGAGGTCAAAACCGGACCAAACCAACGGGCAGAGTTAGAAGCCCCTACCCTTGGTAGGGGACAGCATGATGAGGAGGAGGCTGGAATGTCCGTATCTTGACCCGGAAGTCTTCCTTTTGTTACAGGTCACAGACCGATCTACACTTGTGATTTGTGCATTCAACTACTGGTGTCCTATTTCAGTAGAGTTTTTCTTAAAGAGGAAGACAGTGGTCAACAGTGCTTCTGAGAAGTTATGAAAGATTAGATTACTTCCAGGAATTTTGCAAGCTGTAGTTGATGAGATGATATACTGCAGGATTCAGCCCGGGGGTGTGGCCGCATTGATGCTCTGGACTTCGGGGCCGTCATCTGTGGACCGGTGGTCCTGGTCCTGGCAGGAGCAGGGGGGGCCGCTGCCTGCTGGCTCTCCTCTGAGCTGAGTGCTGGGTGTGGCTGTGAGCAGGGGCAGGTTGGCTTCTCTGGAGTCGGCCTTCTTGACTGTTGTCGGCCGCAGCCTCAGCTGGGCCCTGGGTCAGTCTCCTACCCAGGCCTAGGCGGTGGGCAGCCGCCAGGTGCTTCTGGGCTGGCCTCTGTCCCAAGGCAGGGCTGTGCCTGTCCAGCGCTGGGAACACTCAGAAGTCTGCATTGCCGTCGCCAGCTCGGTGTGGGTTCACCAGAGCCCCGTGCTCCCAGCAGCAGCAATAAAGACCACCTCACCTCCACGTCTGCTGGGAAGTACCCTAGTTGTGGTCCCCGCCAGGCGCAGGGCGGGTTGGCCCTGCCCCTGGGCCCCAGCGCCTTTATTTAATATGGGGCCAGGGAAGGATCGCGACAGTCATGCCTGTTCTGTGTCCTGGGCTTTACTGAGCCTCCAGACTTCGTCAGCTCACACACACACAGCCTTTTGCTGTTTGGAGAAGTGGATGACCAGCCTCGGGCTACTACGCAGAAGCTGTGTTTCCCAAGTGTGCGACCAGCTCTCGTTCTGTCGTTCGGACGCTTGCCCTCCCGCTGAGGTCACGGGCTTCCCATGCAGAGCCCTGGGCCGGAATTGGCGAGACAGTGGCCCGTTTCCCAGAGCCCCTGAGAGCCCTGGGTCTCTGCTCACTGGCCCTGGGTGGGGGGCCACGCTGACCCCCCGCCACGCGCCCTCCTGGCCTCCCTGAACGCCCATCGGGCTCCCTCTCTTCTCACGGGAAACCGCTGGGCCCGCCCCCCAGCAGTCTCGTTGGACTGTGGGCTTCTAATGGACGTGTCGGAACGGAACCCAAGCCCTGGGCCTTGGAGCTAAGAGAAAGCCGCCTTTGTTGGCTGCCCCGCAAGCTGGAAAGCCATCCCACGGCTATCCCTTGCGCTGCGGCCCCAGCGCCCACCCTGCCAGCACATCCTAATCCTGGCTTCAGAGCTCGAGACCCACATTGAGGCTTTGTGAGGAGAATAAAGGGTGCTTTCTGATCCTTACAGGAGGGGGGCCGCGGCGGGATCAGCCCTCTCTCCCTCCCTGCTCCCTCGTCCTGAGCCGCTTGGGGAAGGCGGCCGATACCTGTGGAGGCCAGGCGCCGTACCCACGCCTGCAGGGAGGCCGGCACCCTTTGCTTCGGCTTTCTGGAGCTTCCACGGAAACCCAGACTCCAGGAGGCTTCACGCGACACCCGTAGTGTCACTTCTGCACCGTAGTGTCTGACTCACTTCCAGCTGGTCCGTGGTGCTCACTGCAGGCTGCGCCCCTGTGCTCCTGCCCACCCCCTGCTGGTCACATTGTGCTTTACAGCAGAGCTGCAGTGGGCGTGCCCCTGGGTGCGCGGGCCAGGGCTCTTCCCACGGGGGCTGTTAGGTTTGCCAGGGAGGCCTTTAGAAGCCGCTGTCCAGGCGGTGCCCCAGGCCAATGGAGTCAGGTGGGTGGGGGGCCGGCGTCAGCGCAGCTCAGGGCTGGGAGCAGCCGCTGCTGGGAGGGGTGCACCGTTGGGGTCCCCCGCAGGCACGCGAGTCCTGTGCCCTGTAACTCACTTGCCCGGGGCCGGCCGGCCCTGCGTGGCACCTGACCTGGGCTTTCCATTGGCATCTCGTTTTCACGTGTGCTCGCTGGTCAGTGCCTCTCCTGCATCCCAGTCACTTCTTTATGTGACTCTGGGACGTAGGCGGTATCGGCCCCGTCTTAGGGAAGCGAAGGCTGAGGTTGGAGAAGGTAAGGAACTCGGCAGTATCACACAGCTAGTAAGCGGCAGAGCTGAGCTTTCTCGGTCCCTCCCCGCCTTGGACTGAGGGCATGGGATCAGCGAGGGGGACCAGATGCCGCGGCTCCTGCTGGGAGTGAGGGGTGTGCTGGGCAGCACGGGGAAGGGACGGGACGGGGGGGTGCAGACAGCACAGCTGCTGTGTGGTGAACACAGGCCCCAGGCCTTGGGCGCGGGTCACTCTTCCCGTTCTGTGGAGGAGAACGCTGGGGCCCTGAGAGTGTGCCGCTGGCCCGACGGTGCCAGTGCTGGGCCGGAACCCACTGGGCTTTGCAGCCTAGGCGGGGCCTGGGAAGCGCAGAAGGGGGGCGGTGGAGGCGCGCGGCCTGGCGCGGGGCCAGCCCGCACCCCGCTGCTGCCCGCCTGGCACTGCTCACTTCCTCCCGCCCACACCGGGAAGGGAGGTGGTGACGGCCGCCTTGGACGGGGAGCGCCCGTCAGCAGAATTTGTGGTCTTCTATTCTGTGTTCACGTAGCCACGTATTTATTTATTCAAAGGCCTCTGCTGACGGTGGGGACGAGGTGCTGCGTGTATCGGTGTGGTCTGTAGGGAGAGTGCCAGCCTTGGGAGGAGGACGGGGTGTGTGCGGACGCGTCCCCCGTGACCGAGGGGAGCGTGCCCACCCTGTGGGGCCGCGAGCAATGGAAAGGATGGCATCCGGTGTGTCCCCTTTCCTAGGCGCAGTCACACGTGGCTTTCCAGTGCCTTGCGCCCGCCTGTACTGGCGTTTGTCCAAATGCCCCAAGGTTCTTCTCTGTGCCATTTGCTGCTTTTGGTGCCCAGATGAGTATGTGTGGGCAGTGTCCATCCGCTCCACTGCACCGCAGGCCAGGCCTGCGGTGGCCATCACGGGCCCCAAAGTGCAGGAAAGAATGTGGACACCAGACTGTGTTCTCTTCCTGCTGACCCGCGGGGCCTCCTGTAGGCGGTGTGGCAGGGCCCGCAGGGAGCAGGGTCTGCTGGGAGGACAGGCACAGAGACCGTCCTGTGGAGCCGAGTGGACCCCTGGACTACCCGCCCCCCACACACACACCCAGAGTCACTTCTCTGGCGTCAGTGTGGCCAGGATTCTGCCATGTGACCCTGAGCTGCACAGGGCATGGGAAGGTGGTCTTCATTGCAGGCAGACATCAGGGGCCTGTAACAAAGGGGAAACAGAAAATAGGCAGGTGGCAGCCTCCTTCCAAGGTGACCGACGCCAAGTGTCCTGGGGATGTGACAGAGGGCCGTTCCGTGGGCGACGGCAGTCCTGTGTTTCAGCCCCGTCCCCGCTGCCCAGACACCTGTAGGAGGGGCTCAAGAAGAGCGGCAGCCGTCCCCCCATCTGTGTGCCCAGCACTGACCTCTGCCTCCAGGGCAGTGTGCCCCCGGGCCGGGAGGAGGGCGTGTGGCCAGCACTGTCCCAGCACCGCCCTCTCTCCTGGTCTGTGGTTCTCACCTGGAGCTCCCTGTGCCAGGTGGGAGCCCGGAGCCCTGCTCCACTTCCCGGCTCTTCTGGGTTCCTTGGCCTCTCGGCCTCTGCGGCCTCATCTGTAAAGTGGGCTCCTGGCTGCTCCCTGCAAGGATGTTGGGAGCGTCAGAGACAGCGGCTCCAAGGAGCTTCGACACACGTGGGAGGTGAGGGGCACTGGTGGGCAGGCTGCCCTCCCGGGGCTCTGCCCGTCCTCTGTGCCTTCTCCTCTTGCTCTGGTCATCACGACAGGCCTGGGGGAGCGGGGCTGGGGGGAGTGCGTGTGCCGTTATCTGTCTTCCTGGGGGGGTGCCATGGGGTGCACGTCAGTAGGCTTTGTTGCTGAACATTTGCAGGTAAATTGGAAGCATTGTTCGTGTGAAGCCATGGCTCTGGGAGGAGGGGTATCCCTGGCTCCTGCTGTCTCATCTCTGCGGGGATTGGGTGGGCGCGGCCCCCCACTGGCACCCCGCTCCCCACTCGGGACTGGCCCCTCAGGGGTGGATGTCAGCTCACTTGTACCCAGGTTCCGTCAGGAGACAGGTAGAATTCATTAAAGGGAGAAGCTGCTAGTTTATTGCATTCGAAAATTTGGTGAATTAAAGAAATCAGTAAAGGATAAGACAACTTGAAAACCCCCCTCAGGCTTTCCTTCCCCGTGATCTGGTCCCAGCTGGGGCGGGTCTGTGCCCTACTGGGTGACGTCCATGCTTCGGTTTCCACGGCCCCTGCCCGGCAGCTGCACTTGGTCTGTAACCAGCTCTGGGATGGGCTTCCCAGGGGGGCCACAGCCCCCCGACGAATAGCTGGGGTTTGTGTGCTTGTAGGGACATTTCCTGGGGGCTCATGAAGAGGCTTGTGACCCCTCAAGAGCTGGGAACGTGGCGGCTGTGCTCTGCAGGGTCTTCTGTGTGGCCCTGGCTCTGGGGGGCTGTGGGGTCCTGCCGAGTGCTCCCCGCAGCCAGGCCTGGGACGGCCACAGGGCCCAGTGTCTGCACACCATCTACGGCAGCCCCAGCACCCGGGACCCTGTGGGGACGTCCCTCGAGTGACAGGGTGGAGCCTGCCCCCCCGCCCCTTCAGGGCTGCAGGCTGGGGGCTCCTGGGTGCCTGCCGAGAGCTCGGCCTGGTGGCAGCGGGCTGTGCGTGCGGGTAACCTTGGTCTGTGTCTCGGCAGAGTCCCCAGGCCCCATTTGCCGAGCTGTCCGAGGACGAGAAGATCTTTAACGGGGGCGACGGCGTGTGGCAGGCCCAGGGGCAGGCGCTGCTTCCAGAGATCACCGAGGAGGACCTGGAGGCCATCCGGCTGCGTGAGGAGGCCATCCTGCAGATTGAGGTGCGGGCTGGCGTGTGCACGCGTGCGTGTGTGTGTGTGTGCCCATGGGTGTCCCCGGCTGCCGTGGCGGCTCTCAGCGCTCTGGGCCGGCCCTTTGGTGGTGCCACTGCTCTGTGACCGGCAGACTGAGGCCCGCCCCCTGCCCGAGCCCAGAGGGGCTGGACCTGGGCTCCCAGGGCATTGCCTGAGCTTGGCCACCTGGGCCGCCCGGTGGAGAGAGGGAGTCCAGGGAACCCAACAGAGTCTCACCCTGTGTCTCATCGCCCTGCCCCCCGCGTTTTCCTAGTGGACTCAGCCCTCTGTCCACGTGGTGGCACGTGCCGGTCTCCGTGGCTGCTTCCTTCACTGCACGCTTAGGTTTCCAGGAGGCCATTTCGCTCTGATGAGGCCGTTCAGCGCCCAGAGCAGTTAGTTCCAGTGGATAGTTTTTGAGGGGTTGAGTGAACTGCCGCGAGAACTGAACCTGTAATTTGGGGCGGCTGCCAGCAGGTGGCGGTGGTGTTGTCAGTGTCCGACCATGGGGTGTGGGGGGCTGCTAGTTCTTTGTTCTTCTCAAGTTTGCATGTGTGTAAAACGTGCTGCCGGATGTTTTGCTGGCCGTGGATGACCTGTGACAACTGCCAGAGGTGTGCAGTTCCCTGAGATGGGCCTGTGGGAGCAGGTGCCTGAGTAGGTGTGCCAGTGAGTGTGCGAGGGGCCTCCTGAGGTGGGAAGTGCATGTAGAATGTAGCCGTTGGGCCGCCTGGTTCTCTTGGTGGTGGGCCCTGAGCCTCTGAGTGTGTGTCCCCTCCTCCCTCTGGGCCTCGGTTTTGCCTGCCGGCAGAGGAGTTGGGGGGCCTGCCTGCCCCGAAGCTCTCAGGAGCTGGGTGTCTGGAACAAAATTTCCCTAAAAGCAGATTCTTTTAGAAAAACAGAGACTTGGGCAAGTTGGTAAACTGAGTCACCGGCCCAGGCCCTGTTACCGTGTCTGCAATGAGCAGGTCCTACACTCTTGAAGGAGGTGGACGCCCCCCTGAGAGGTGGGGTTCGACCCCCCTCCTTCTGCCCACCCCCACACTTCGGCCTGGTGGAGGAATGCTTGTTTCTTCAGCCCCCGTCAGAGGACCTGCCTCAGTGGACCGCCTCCCCTCACCAGACCTCGCTGCCCAGAGAGGAAGGCGGCCACACGGGGGCCGTGTCTCGGAAGGCAGCCCTCTTCCTCTTGCCGAGATGGTCCAGAAAGGACCAGACACACAGAGATGTTTTTATCCTGCCATTGGCACAGTGAGACCTGCTTTCCCAGAGAAGCTGAGAACAAATTAGGAGCCATCGCCCTGACAGCTCCGGGTGCCGGCAGGCCTGAGCAGAGAGGGACCCGCTTCTTCCTGCAGCTCGAGAGCTGAAGCCCTCTTAGGGGGAGCCCCCGACAGCCCCTCGGGCACACCCGGGGGTCTGCACCGCCTGTGTGAGGTGGAATGAAGCGGCTGCTTAGGACGGACGGACTTGGCCTTGGTCCGGCACATAGGGAGCAGAGGTGCAGGCTCCCCAGCAGGGCCCAGGGCCTGAGGATGTGAGTGGGGTGAGGGCTGCCCCCCAGGAAATGCTGGGAGCTCCTGAGCAGGTGGGCCCTCCGCTCTGAGGGCAAAGCCCCAGGAGGTCGTGGGGTTTGCTCAGGGGGTCAGCCAGTGCTTTGGACAGCCTCTCGTGGCCGCCAGGTTGAGGTAGGGGCCAGATGCACAGCTCTGTGCTCACGCAGAGGCCCCCAGCCGGGGTTCAGGGGAGCAGAGGGCCCAGGTACCGCCAGCCCCTCCTCGTGCGAGTGGTGAGTACAGGCAGGGGGTGGGCTTTACCGGGGCTGAGGGGGCCCCATGTGGAGGCCACTGCTGTCATTTAGCCAAGATGGAGGGGCACGGGCTGGTGGGAGAGGAGTGGGGCTCTGGGCCGACCAGGACCTCGGTTGATGCAGGGCCAGCCTGAATTCAATGTCTTGTCTGTGGCCCTCAGAGCCAGGCTGGAGCTTCCTGGGGGGCCGTGGGCGGGGCCTGAGGCCAGCCTCACTGACTAGCTTGTTTCCTCATCTGCAGCGTGGGTGGTGTGGGTACGAAGCAGGTGCTGGCCAGAGGGCGATGGTGTGGGACGGGGAGTCAGCATCACTGGTCTTGGGCACCACACCTCCCTGCATCCCCTCCTCCCTCCCTGCATCCCTCCCTCCCTGCAACCCTCTCTCCTCCACTTCAGGGTCTTTGGAGGTGGGAAAGACAAACAGAAAATTGTCATTAGCGTTTAAAAAGCCCTCCCCCAGGTTTGCATCTGTCCTGGTGACAGCACATCTCTAACAGGACTTGTTGGGAAGGTGCGAGACTCAGTCTCGGCAGCAGAGACGGCCAGAACCCCGCTGCTTAGGTTTCTTGGGGCTTGTTTGTCCAGATCTGCGTGGCCTGTCGGGGGCTGGGCTGTGGTGAGTGGGCCAGTGCTCTGGGAAGGGGACTGTGGGAACGGCCTCAGGAAGACACACGTGGCATTTCTCACCTTGGCAGGCTGCAGACTGGTTCCGTGTGGAAACTCCTTACCGTACCCCCCCTACTGCCCCCCACATTCCAGGGGGGCCTTTGGACTTGCATGGGTTTATGCGTTCACAGTGTTACTGGAGTGAGACTTGCGGTCCCAGGGAGCCCCTTTGAGGCCCTGTTCTGCCTTGAAGGACTTACCTGTTAGGTGGGGGGTAAGGGGTGTGGACAGATGGGGAAACTGAGGCCCAAAAGGTGGAATTAAAGTCACGACAACAGGTTAATCACATCCGATTCCTTCATAATCTTCTCTTTGTGCTTTCTGGTCCACGATGGGCATTTCCGGGTGGCTGCTGGGCGCCGAGCAGCCTGGCGCTGAGGGTGTAGAGCTGATGGGTCCACTCAGTGTCTCTGTCCCTGCTCTCCTCCCCCTCCCCGAGTCACCTCATGGGACAAAATAAAATGCCAGCCTGGGGTGCCTTTTCCTGGCTTTAGACCCCAGTCTCCACTAACTGGCTGGGTGACCTTGGGCCTGCCTCTCGCCTCGGTCATTTCATCTGTGAAATGGGTGGGTCAGGGAGGAGCCTCCTTCTCGGGGCCCTGCCATTTCAGGTGGCCCATGGAGGGCTGAGGGGCGACCGGCACCTTGGCTTGCTGGCCAGGGATCAGGTGGTGAGTGGGCAGGGGACTGAGGGCTGCCAGGGCCTCCCGCAGTGGTTCTGGGCCCTTCCCTGGCTCAGTGGCCCCTGGACCTGCTCAGTTAGGTTTCGAGTGAGGGCATCCTGCCCTGGGGGCACCGTAAAGACCTCCACCCAACCTCCTCGGGCAGCCCGTCCTCTGGCAGCACAGAATGTCCTTTAAGACCCTTTGGGGGCTCCCCACTTGTGGGCACGATGAGATGGCCCCCACTGCTCTCTTCCCTGTTACCCCGCAGACACGCCCCTCCCCACCCCTGGGCTCCTGTGATGCCCAGAATGCGCCTCACCTGCTGCTCCTGTGGCTCGTGCCGCCCGGAAGCCCCTTCCCAGATCCGGGTACTGCTGGCTGCCGCCCCCCGCTCTGCCCTCTGCCTGGAGCTCTAGAGGCGGCCCTGGAGACGGAGAGCTGCATGCCTGGGGTTCCAGTAGCTGGCTCCCTGCCCGAAGGACGGCTGTGCTTGGCCTGCGGGCTCCCAGAGTGCAGGAGACCCCTCTGGAGGGGGGCACCTCGTGGCTCCAGAGGGCAGAGTGGCTGGTCACGAAGGGGAGCCGCGCCAGCCCAGGGCACGCGTGTCCCTGGCACGTGATCCCGTGGGGCCAGGGTGTCGGTACCCGCTTCCCCACAGGCACGCCACACGGCTGGGACCAGGTGGTCTGAGCCCTGGCCGCACGCAGGCGGGGCGCATCAGGAGGGCCGTGCCAGGCCGAGGGGAGCTCCGAGCATGCAGGAGCCTGGTCTGCGGGGGGGGGGTCCCTCCGACGGGAGGGCACCCGCGGCACCGTCCACCCCCCGCCAGCCCTTGGCTCCCCTCTCGGGCTCCTTCCCCCCGCCCTGCTTTGGAGGCGCTGGTCTCTGGCTTCCCAGCTGAGAGCACCTCCCTGACACTGGTCCCAGGTGGGTCAGGCCTCAGGGGCCCCAAACCTCCCAGGACCCCGAGGGTCGGGGAGGGGTGCTGCTGGGGCAGAGGTGGCGGCTCGCAGCCTCCTGGCCAGTGGCCCTGTTTGGAGCAGAGAGGAGAGGGAACGTCCATCTCGTCATGGAGCGTGAGCTGTACGTGGGTTCAGGCAGCGGCGTGAGGCTGGGAGTGGGCAGGCAGCGGCGGGATCGGTGGGTGTCAGGAGGTGTCTGGGCTCCCGGTGAAGTAGTGTCCAGGAGCTGCTGCCCCTCCCCACTGTCGGCCAGCGGCAGCTGTGTCCCCAGGCCTGTCCTCTGCCCCTCGACGGCCTGTCTCTCCACCCGCAGCTGTGCAGGAGCCCTGCGTCCTCCAGGGCCTCGGCCCTCCCTCCTCTGGAGTCTGGCCTGCAGGGCTGGGTGCCCGCTGCCCGTTCTCAGTGGCCGTGAACCCTCCGCCCTGTGCCTTCTGTAACTGAGCATGTGGGGTCCCGAGAGAAGGGCTGGGGTCCCTTCAGACACACAGCAAGGCTGTGGCCAGCCTGGGGAGAGCCGGCTCTCCCAGCGGGCCCCCCCTCGCATCCCTTCCAGCCTCAGGTCCCCTCTCTGAGCCTGTTTCTTAGTCCTGTGGGGCGGTCAGAAATGGGGGACTCTCAGATAATGGGCTGCAGGGTGCTTGGCGGACTGGAATGTGGGGCATCCCTGGGTGCCACTGTGGTGACCCCTGGGGCTGCAGGCTGAGCTGGGGGCTGGGAGACAGGGCGAGGCCTCTCCCGAGGGGCAGGAGGGGTGCCTGCAGGTCCCCACCACACTCCCTCAAGTGCCCAGCCCTCCGCCGGGGCCCCTTTCCCGGGAGCCCATCCTCCCAGAGGGCGGAGGCAAGGCCTCCAGAGCTTCCTCTTCTGGAGACAAGGCCGCCCTCAGAGCCCCAGTCTCCCTCTGGCCAGTGGCTTGCCTGCTGTCCCTACAGCTGCGGCCGGCGGTCTTCATGGACCCTCAGGGCCCTCCCTGCTGCCCAAGTGCTAACGGGTGACCCCTGCTTTGTCCCTGCACGGCTGCCCCTCGCCTCTGCCAGGGGTGCCTCCACACCCCCGTGCTCCTGCTGCCCCCTGGCCAGCTCTGGGCCCACGTCCTCCCAGGTTCTCGGCGGGGCGGCCCTCTCCAGCCTGGGGGCAGTTTGGTCCCACCTCCCAGACCTGGGCTTCTCGTTGCCCCCGAAGTGGGCTGTCCCTCCTCCCTGAGTGCGGCCGAGGTCACAGTGCCAGGACCAGGCCAACGCATCCCTCCAGTTCCGAGCCTGGACCCTTGTTCCTCCAGACCCTCCAGCAACTTGTTTCCTTTTATTTTCAGGTTTTGACTCAGATGTTCCTCGTCTAAAATTTCAGTTGTCCTCTGCATTGTCTAACACACCACTTAATTACTTACCTCGTTATTATTTCTCTTCTTCCAGGAGAACGTAAGCCCCATGGAGGCAGGGATTTTCGTCTCTTTTAGTCCTGGCGCCCCAGAGGGTGCACGACACTGTCTGGGCACTCAGTGACTCTCTCTGGAACAATCAAGGGGATGGGGGATGGAGGGGTTGGTAGATAGATGGATGGGAGGGGCATGGGTGGGGGATGGGTGGGTAGATGGACAGGGTTGAGTGGATGGCAGGTGAATGGGTGAAAAGTTGTGCGTGTTGGGACTCCGCAGAAGATTTGTGTTTTAATAAAAGGGCTCTGCTGCCTTTATTTACATGCAGCTTCTCGTCAGCCCACACAAAAGCCCTGTGAACGTGAGCAGCGCGCTGCTCCAGCTTGACCAGAGATGAGGTGGAGCCTTGGCGGAGTCGTCACCTGGCCGGGCCGCACGGCTTGCGTGTGGCAGAGCCGGGACTGGAGCCCAGCCGCCTGACTCGAGAGCGGGGCTATCCCGACTGTGATGCTCTGACGCCTTCCCCAGATGAGGAGGTTGCAGCAGGGCACTGAGATCGCCCCACGAGGGGTTGGCGGAGCCCAGGAGCCAGCCCACGAGGCCCAGCTCCGCCTGCCCATGGCCGGTCTCTGAACTCTGGTTGAGGTGGGCTCCTCCTGTCTGGAGGGCGGGGCGGTGCCTGGTCTCCCCAGGGGGTTGGGAGGAGTTTGAATGAGACGGGCACGTGCCCCCAGCCACCGCCAGCATGGAATGGGCTTGCCAGGCATGGGTCTGGCCGACTCACCTGTTGCCTCCCAGCCAGCTCTGCCCGTGGCCTGTGCTGCCATGTCTTCACCAGCTCCTTGTGCCAAGCCCAGCTCACCTGATCTCACCTGTGAGGCCTGGTGGCGCTACCTGTTCCCCTCCTGAGCTGCTGTGTCACCTGACCCAGGTGCAGAGCTCTGTGCTCACCAGCTGCTCTGTTGCCATGGCTACCTGGCAGGCCGAGGAGGGAGCAGGCTGGGGTAGAGAGGGGCCAGGAAGGGCCTCCAGGCTGAGCAGAGCGTGTGGGGCCTCAGCCACCCTGCCCGTAGCTGGCATTGTGCGGCCAGAGCGTGGGGGGTTGTTGATCTGGCCAATATCTAGCTATAAATATGGGAATAAATCGATAGATAAAGTTTGGCTATTCCGTGAACTGGGACCGCGTCTCTGTAGGTGGATGGTTGCCAAGATCCTAATTACGAGAAGAGATTGCGTGATGGAGAAAAGTGCAGCGGCATTTTCTTTCCTTTTGCTCGTAAAGGTGGAGGACGGACACACACACACACACACACACACACACACACACACACACACACACACACACACACACACACACACACACACACACACACACACGCACGCACACCCGAGGTTTTCTTATGTCCTGTGCAAGGTTGTTATTCCTCAGCGCCAGTAAAAAGAGAGAAGACTCCGTGAGAGCTTTTAATGAGTTCTAGTTTTAGAAGCCATCAGGAAAATAATTGCCTGCTTTAAACATTTACTAAGTTAAGGTGCTTTATAGTCTCTCCCGCTCTCTGGTGCCCACGCCTGGGCACATGGCTCCCAGTGCCGCCCTCGTGCGTCGTGGCTGGGGCTGCCCCGGGGGCTCCATCCTAGGGCAGCCCTGGGGGGCTTCTGGGCTCCCAGCATGGCCCCTGTGACCAGCCAGGCCTTGAGGTCACACCCCGGGGACTGAGTCCTGGACTTCTGCCTGGAGCTCGGCTCCTACCCCAGCTCCTGGTGGGGCCCAGATCTCTGGCACAGCCCCCTCATTTGCCCTTGGCATCCTCCATCGGGAGCCCAGGCCTGCTCAGGTGCCCAGCACGGTGACTGGAGGGACAGCCATCCGTGCTGGTCACCTGTGCCCAGATACTGCCGCTCTGTGTGCTGCCCCCTTCCCTGGGCCCCTCCCTCTCCTGGCCCGTCATCAGGTCCACCCCCAGCCAGCACGTCCCAGCACCCGTGAGTGATCCTGGACGAGGAGGAGGTGCTAGCCCACAAACTCCTCCACCGGCCAGAGGCCTGGGGCTGGGGGTGGGGACCACAGACCCCAGGCAGCCAGGATCACACCTGCTCCGCATTACTAGGGAAGTGCGCGTGGGGCTCCCTGCCCCAGACCTTGCAGGGGGGCTGGAGGCTGTGTGCCCACAGGCTCATCTGGCTGGGAGCTGGGATCCTGGGGTCCCCATGCTCTGAGCAGCCCCTCGGAGCCAGTCTGGTCCGTTCTCTGAGGTCACATAGGAGGCTTCTGCCTGGGAGTCCAGGAGGGGTCTGTGGCCCCAGGCTCGCCTGCCACCCTTTCCCCGTGGTCCGTCTGGTTCTGCGTGGTGGGGGGGGGCGCACCCTGCTGAGCCCCGCACGGTGGCCCGAGGTCGGGGGTCAGCCTGGTGATGGGGCAGTGTCCCCTGCTCCCATCCTCGCTCCCTTGGCCACCAAGCTGGTGGAGACCCGCTGGAGCGGGTGGCCCTGGACACCCTCGCTCCTCTTATCCCCCCCACGCGGCTTCCTTCTTTATTGAGTGGGTAAGATCTTTATTAAGAAGGATTGTTCCGGGGAGTGGGGGGCTCTTGAGCGAGGAGGACGCTGTGCTGTATGACGTGCAAACACCTGGGAGTCGGGACTGGCTTCTCGTCTGCAAGGGAGTGCGCCGAGCCGGAGGGGCTGGGCTGGGGCATCTGCGGGGGGCGCAGGCCGTGGAAAGGAGCTGGGCTGACACTTGGCCAGCACGCCTCCTGTCCCAGCGGGTCGCGGGATGAGTGGTTCGTTCATCTTGTGTGAGGCAGAGAGGGAATTAGGGGTCCGGGCCCAGCCTCGTCCTGGGCGAGTCAGGTCTGCGTCACGTGGGGAAGGGTCTCTGCAGAAAGCCGTCCCTGGAGCACGGAGTGTCGCCAGGAGCCCAGCCTGAGCGAGATTCCAAGCGAGGGGTTTATTCATCGCCAAACAGCTTGGAGAGTCATGGGTCTGAGGGCGAAGCAGGGCCCCAGGACAGTCTGCAGAGGACGTGGGGCTGGAGGCGCTCCTCAACGCCAGCCGAGCGGTGGCGACGGTCAGCGGCCGGAGTCTCAGGCGTCTTAAAAAGAGGGAGGCTGGGAATGAAGGAGGGTGTCCATGTCAAAGGTTACATCGACTCCCCAGATCCCAGCGAGTGGGCGAGTGGAGACCTCCCAGGAGGCAGCCGTGATGATGAGTTTCTGGAGGATGAGATGCGGGTGCCCTTGGAGCGCAGTCCGGGCGGGTCGCCTGCGTGAGGCTCCGCCTCCTCTGTGCTGCTGGCCTGTGTGCCCGGCGCTCTGGGTGCGTCTCAGCTCACGCCAGCGGACCGGGTCATTGGCGCTCCGGGCCGCCGTCCTTGGCCACAGCCCCGACCGTGTTCAGAGGGCTCCTCGCTACAGAAGGTCGCGTGGGGAGGAGACAAGGCCCTGGTGGAGGCGGCAGTGTGCAGAGCAGGTCGGCAGCCCCCGCGCCTGTGTGTTTGCAGCGTTTGGGGGCTTGCGTTGGCTGCTGCATCTCTGTGGGGGCCTCTCCCGAAGCCCAGAACGGGAGCCGGACCGGGGACCCCGTGTTCCACCCGGGCTGTCCCGGGTTCTCGGGGTCAGTGCTTGCAGACAAGGCACACCCGCTGCAGCAGCCGTGTGTCCCGCCGAGGCCAGGCCACGGCGATGCACAGCTGCTCGTGCTCCAGGGGCGGTGGGCTCGCTCCCAGGCCCCTGCTCAGCCACCCCCTCCCTGTCCTCTCCCTTGCGAGGCTCCATCCCTGTGCCCACGGGAAGGGGTCCAGCGTGTGCACGTTAAGTCTGCCGGTGCCAGTGGCTGTGGCACCAGACGTCCCTGGGAGCACCCGCCGCCCCTGGGTGCTGATCAGGTGTCCCGACTGCCGGGGCTGCCCCGCTCCCAGCGGTGACCCAGGGAAGGGGGCCCGGGCAGGCGTGAACGCGGGTGCCGGTATTCCCCAGCTGCGTGTCCCGGGGCAAGTCCCTTGACCTCTGGTGACGATTTCCCCGTCTGTGAAGTGGGGGTACCAGGGGTGCCCTCACACAGCATGGGAGGCTGTGTGCCCTAGAAAAGCTCCTCTGAGCCCCCGAGTCCAAGTGCACCCACGGTCAGGCTCAGGGCCCCCAGGCCAGCCTTGTGCGAGAGAGACTTCTGTCCGCGGCCCACCGGGCAAGCTCAGGGGCCGAGGTCAAGGTTGGTGGTCTGGTGGCCTTGGGACGGGAACCTGGAAGTGTGAAGAGGTGTGTCTGTCTGCCTGAGGCCTGGCTGAGCCCGCGGCTGTCGCGTGTGACCTTGAGGTCTGGACCTTAGGGTGGCGCCTAAGCTTGGCCTCCCCCCCAGTGGCCTCAGCCAGGGAGGGCCGTGGGGATGCGGATCCCGGAAATGGGCCCAGGCCAAGGCCACTCGAGGCCCCACGCTCACCACCACCTTCCCGGCCGCGGGCCCCGTCCCAGCAGAGCCGCCGCCTCCGCCGTGTGTGAGCCCCGTGGTGGAATTGCAGTTGATAGTACGTGTTGGTTTAAGATCAGGCTAATTGCTTCATCTCCCAGAGCACTCCTAAAAAGGGGATGAGTCTCCTTGTAATATTTTGCACTGGGGTGAAATGAGCCTCGTGGAAGTCAGTCCAGGCTCCGCGTGAGCTGCAGGGTGGCAGGGGCAGGGGCGGGCTGTGAACGCTCCCCGCCGTCTCACGGGCGTGAAGGAACCTTCCCTCTGGCTCTACCCTGGCCACGCGCTGGGCACTGAGGGAGGAGGAGGTTTGGATTTGCCCAGTGGTAGGTGGGGGAACCTGGCTCCGAGGTGAATGGCTTTGCGCAGGGTCACCTGGCTGGCCGGCGGAGGAGCCGTCTCCTGCAGGGAGAGGGCTTCAAGTCAGCGGGCATCGGTGCCCATCCCGGCCCTCCCCCTTTCTGTGAGGCCCGGGAGGTCACACACCTTTCCGAGCCCCGCAACCTCCATTGTCAGGTGGGTGCTGTGACCTCCCTTCACAGGTGCTGCCAGGTGTGAAGGTGCCATGTGTGAGGTGCCCCGGGCACAACCCCAGGCAGGTGGTCTGTGGGTGGTGTGGCCACACCCCTCACCAGCATCACTGGTACTGTTGCTGGGCAAAGTGGAGTTAGGATGGAGGTGGGCGGCACGGAAGATGCAAGAGGCCAGCATGACATGCAGGGCGGGAGGTACCCCAGAGTTCCCTGGGCTCAGTTCTGCTTCTTACCCCATTCACTAGCTTCACAAAGTTACTCATTCTTTAGACAGCAGTGGGGCTACCGTCCATCCACCCACCCACCACCGTCCATCCATCGTCCATCCATCCATCCACCCACCACCCACCCACGTGTGCTGGCCCACGCTAGGTGCCGAGTGTACAGAGAAGGAAAAGTGGACCCTCTGTCAAGGAGCCCCCCGGGAGGGAATGAGGAGTGAGGTGTCTGCAGGACTGGCAGGCCTGTGGGAGGTGCAGACTGTGCCCTCTGCTCTCAGCCTCCTTCCCCCTTTAGTCAGGCCTGCAGGACAGTGCTGGGGCCACAGCCCTGCACTGGACTAGACTGCAGCCTTCCAGGGTCCTCTGTACACGGCAAGGGAGCGCGCAGCCCTGGGATCCTCAGCGTGGGGTTTGGCCTCGGGGTCAGGAGACAGTGTTTCAGATCCCAGCAATGTCCCTGACTTCGGGGTGACCCTGGGCTTGTTGTGGTCCTTGCCTCTCACTTAGCACTCTTGGTGGCCGTGTCCTTGACCTAACGGCTGCCATGTTGTTTCCACAGAGTGACCTGTTGGATGTGAACCAGATCATCAAGGACTTGGCCTCCATGGTGTCAGAGCAAGGAGAGGCCATCGGTGGGTACCCAGGCCATCCACCCAGCCACCTGCCCGTTCCCCCAGGCGTGGGCAGACGGCAAGGCCCGGGCAGGTTTGCAGGCCTGGGCGTCTGCTGCATTCCCTCCCCGCCTGCTCAGGTCGCCCCCAGCCCCCGGGAAGGCCGGGCCTGAGGAGTTTCACGCAAGAGGCCGGCACACCCGTTCTGCTCTCGGAAGAGCCCTGGCCTGCCTGCCCCGGCCCTGCCCCGGGCCTTCCTCCCCAGCCAGGGACTTCCCAGGGGGAGGACAAGCTGTCCTGGGCGGGGGATGGGCTGCAGTGGATCCCCCCGCGGAGACTGCTGGGGGTGTGCAGCCGGGAGCCGCTTCCCAGGAAACGTACGTGGTGGGTTACAGGGCTGTGAGGGGGGAGCTGACGTCCCTGCTGTTTCCCAGTCTCCCCAATGTGAGGGCCTCGGCCCCACCCAGCCCGGCCTGCCACCTGCTGTGGCCTTAAGGCTTTCCTGCTGCTGCCCTGAGTGCCCGGCTGCCCTGGGCAGCGGGGAGGTCGGGGAGGGGGTACTCACAGCCCCTGGCCTGGAAGAGCAAGGCGGCTTGGGGCACCCCGAGCCACTCGGCCAGCAGTCAGCACCCAGCCACGGCCCAGGGCTGCCCCCCACCCTCACCCCGTTCCCCTGCTGAGTCGTTGCCTCACTGGGGTCCCCTGGCTCTGAGTAACCTCCTGCCTCAGGCCTGGGCGCCGGCGAGGTGCTGAGGCCCATGCATGCCCTGCTCCCCAGCGGGCGGCCCGGCTGCCCTCCTCGGGGTGTGCTGCACCCCCAGGAACAGGGCGACTGGAGAGAGTCGGGCCGCGCTGCCTCAGGCCCCTCGCTCAGCTGCAGAGCCTGGGTTCCTGCGGGACCCTGCTCTGGGCGGGGCCGCCCGTCTCCCCAGGGCCCCGTCTGTCTCCTTGTCCTCCCTCTCCTGTCCTCCCTCCCCTCGCTCTGGCTGCCGTCTCGTCTGGGTGTGCAGGAGGTTTTTACGCTCCGGATGGACACCCAGGTGTCACCCGGATGGTCACTGAGCCCCATCGCTGATCGGGAGGGGCCGTGTCCCGGGCGGGGAGGTGGCGAGGACTCACCTGCTGTGACCCTGGTTGGGGCCCGGCAGAGGGGATGGGCACCTGGGCCCAGACGGGCCCCCGCTGCGTGCTGCGTGCTGTTATGGGTGTCCCTGCGATGACGGTTGTCGGTCTGGGGCCACCGTCCCCTCTACGGGGTGCAGTGGAGACCCGGGGCCACGAGCCGGGGTCGGGGGCTCTGCTCTCCACGGCCCGTCCCATCTGCCGCCAGGCGCCTGCTGGCCTCCGCCCGCCCTGAGCCTCTGGTGCCTTTCCAGGGTCCAGCAGCGGCAAGGCCGTGTGCCGGCGCAGCTCCAGCCCCGAGCCGGCCGTGGTGGCCCTGCTGCCCGGGCCGGGCTGTGCGCCCCTGCGGCCGGGCTCCCACTCACGCACCAAGACGCGGAAGCCCAACTTCAGCCCGCAGGAGACCGAGGTGCTGGTGCAGAGGGTGACGCGCCACTACCCGCTGCTGTTCGGGGCTCTGCGGGGCCCACCCGCCCGGAAGCACCGCGTGTGGAGCCGCATCCTGCAGGCGGTGAACGCGCTGGGCTACTGCCGCCGCGACCTGGGCGACGTCAAGCACAAGTGGCGGGACCTGCGAGGGGTGGTGCGCAGGAAGCTGGCCGAGCGCCCCCGGGCCCCCGGCCCCGTCCTCACGCCCGTCGAGCGCATGGTGGCTGAGACCTTCGCGGCCCCCGGCCCCGCCGGCGAGGGCCAGCCCGCCGAGGCCCTGCCGAGTAAGTGGACCCTCAACAGCCTGCACGGAGCTTCGAGCAAGAACCGCGGGGAGAGCTGAGGCCCCTGTGCGTCTGCTGGGGAGACCGAGGCTCCAGGCCAGTCCTGGGCGTGAAGGAGCTGAGGCTCAGAGCCAGGTCCATCTGGGGTCGCCCCACATGACAGGGCCTCCGCGGGGCCTCCGAGACCTCGGAAAGTGAATCGCTCGGGTGCTCGTGGGAGGCCGGCACCGTTTCCTCCATCACTGGCCCGGCTCAGCTCACCTCCCTGCCCCTGCTGTGCCCTGTCTTGGGCGTGGTGCAGGCAGGGCAGGTGAGCTCACCTCCTGACGCCCTCTTGGGCTCTCAGAGTGGGGTCCCTTCTCCCTGGGTCACTCAGCCCCCAGAACAGGCCAGGGCAGTGTCTGGGGCTCGCAGCCTCCCGGGGCCTGGCGACCCCCTCGGAGCCCAGGGCCCACCGCCGGGGCCAGCTTTGCAGAAGTTTCTGAGCCTGGTGCGGAGGGCGGGCCGGGCCCTCCGGGGCGCCTCAGCATCTCCTCCCCGCACCCGTTTTCCTCCTCCTCCTCGAGGCGCCTCTCAGTGTCCGTCAGGGGCGCCCTTCGCCGGGCTGCCTTCTGTCTGCACGTAATGGCTCCACCCACAGCTCCAAGCTGAGCTCCACCGGACCCTTGCCTCACCCCTTCCTGGGGAGCTGCTGGAAGGACTTTGGAGACGATGGCAGAAGCAGGACCAGCTCCCTCCTGAGGGCTGCAGAGTGGGCGGCAGGATTCAGCCTCGTGGGGATGAGCAGGGGCCACAGACGCCCCCAGCAGAGGCCCCAGCAGACCTTCTAGTGGGGGTCTGCACCAAGCAGGGCTGGGCGGATCAGAGATGCACGCAGACCCAGGACACGGCCGTGCCCTGGGCTGGACCGTGGGGAGGGGCCTAGTTCGGGAGGCCAGCTGCTCCCCCACAGGCAGAGCCAGACCTGGTTTTGGGGTGCTGCAGGGTGGGCACACTCTAAGGGCCGAGGGGGGCTGGCAGCAGGTGGCACGGGTGTGGCCCTGGGAGTTGAGACCCGTCCCGCGAGTTCCCAGCCCCGGATCGAGGCAGGAGCTTGGTGGCTGTGTTTCTCCTGGTGGCCCCCGGGTGCGGCGCTCGGCACGCTCCTCGGTCACGAGGCCCAGCCTGGCGCAGACGCCCCTGCCTGCTCTGGTGGCCGGCGGCCCCTCTCGCGGGCCCCGTGGCTCCCGGCTCTCCTCCGTCGGGACGGTTCGCTGACAGCAAGCTCCTCTTGGGCTCAGAGAGGTTTGCTGAATGAGTGAGAGAGAGGGGTAGGGGCAGGACACCCACCCTCCGCGCCGGTGGGCTGAGGCCAAGCAGGGGAGTGGCTGCCACGCCTGGTTTGGGGGTGGCTCGAGGCCCAGCTGCACTGGCTCCTGCCTCTGGGTCAGTTCTGGCCTGGGGCCTGGGCAGGGTCCGGCTGCAGGGCTGCGGACGGCTGGCTGGCAGAGTGCAGGCCACCCGCCCCCGGCGTGCCTGTAGCTCTGTCCATGTTGGGGGAGTGGTGCTGAGGGGCTTCTCTTTGGTCCCGGGGGGCCTGACCCAGAGTCTGGGTGCCCCGGAGACCCCCAGAGCAGAGG